>NW_028301715.1:20931442-21241923 GCF_037042655.1 Diuraphis noxia | reverse complement strand
GTAGTGCTACGACCATTCTATATAATATTATTATCATCATCGTCATAAGAACGCGTTATTATATTTACTTGGAGGAGATGGCGTGCACCTATATTGGAAAACATGCAAAACTGGTTTAGTCGGTCCAACTATTATCATTATTATTTATAAATAATTCGCCAGAAAGGTCAAAATTAAACGTAACGTGATCGCAGAATAATATTTTTAATCGGACTAACTATTTTTAGCTCCAACGATAAATTTGTTATTTATAGGCAGGTGGAGAAAATTGAACGTATCTTTTTACTGGTTTATGTTTAGTGGTTACAGTTGCAAGTAGTATCTCATATCATATTCAAAAGTAGCATTTTGCACTTCCGCACTTCCATTCTAAGTATAATTACATAAGTTATATATTATTATATGCCATGCAATTTGGTGCCTTCATTTTTATCAGTCGTGTACGGCTATTAATATTTATTTTATTTTCAAAGTTCAAAAATAATCTTAATGTTAAATTATAATAAATTTGAATTAGATTTCTTTATTTTACATAATGGATTTTGTATTAGCGTGGCCAAAATATTCTTTAACAATAGTTTTCACTATCAAATAAACTTCTATTTTTAAGGGAAAAATTATTTTTTTCCATTTTGTCAACTACTAAATAATGTTATGCATTATTTACATAATATAATATAATGTTTTTTGGGGGAATCGTACGTGATTTATTTTAATCTCCTGGCATTAAAAAAATCGTTACTAATACAATTTTTAAGATTTAAAAAGTGATTATTAAATAAACTATTTTGATTTTTATAAGAGTGATCATCACTGATGACTGATTGGTATTAAGATAACACTTTTTTTCTTTTTTTTTAATACGTTATGCTATTATATACTCATATACTTATACTTCGTCTATGTGACAAATATAATATATCATGTTCGATTTAAACTTATAATAACATTAAATAAACTTGAAAATGTTTTAATGAAATTTAAATCCGTTCTAAAAATTGAATTAGGTACAATACATTTTGTATTAATTTCATGACTAATGGACTATAATGTTTAGCAATCTCATACAACTGAATATCGCATAATAAAATTTATTTCGTATTTTGATTTCTTACAGTTTCGGCGATGATAACCTTAGTTATACATTATATTTTATCTTTTAGATTCTGAACGAAGTGATGAATGTATTGATTTTACAATGATGTGTGTTTTTTTTTTTTTTTTGTGTCTGTGTACAGCATAACTAGTCGAAATAATGCTTCGATTTCAAACTTTGGGGGTGGTTTCCGATGTGAAATTGAAGATGCTTGGTGCATTATAGAGGTCAAAAGTAAACATTTTCCAACAGTTTTCAAAAAAATCGAGAAAAACAAAAAAAAAATGACAGAAAAACGGGAATTTTTACGCAAAATCAGTTTTCGACCAAATCGATTTTTTTATATGGTTGTAATTCAAAAAATAATCACTTTAAATACTTGAAATTTTCACCAAATGTTTATGTTAGTGTTCTCTATATTATACAGTTTAATTTTCAAAAATGTTTGACTTTTTTTGAGTTATTTATAGACCACTGAAATTTACACTTTTTTTGAGAATTTTTTTTTGAAGTGTCGGTAAAAAAATGTAGGACGACCAAAAAAACTTGAAAATTTAATACAAGGTTCCTTATGAGTTTTTCTTATTGTAGCTAAAAAAAATTAAAAATCGTAAGTCACAATTTTTTTTAATAAGCTTTTATAGTTCAAAATTTTACGAAATCTGTCGAAAACGCGAAAATTTGCAAGTAATTTTGAAGTTGAAAAATCATAAAATTTTTTGCGTTTATAACTAAGGATTAAAAATACAACACTAAGTTCTCCATAAGTTTTCCTTCAAGTAGCTATAGAGAAAACTCGAAGTATCATTATAGAAAAAATTTTAAGTGTGTTTGAATTTTAAATTTTTACGAAATAGCGTAATGATAAACGATTTATCCTGAAACGATTTTAAATATTTGTTATTATTCAAAAAGTATGAGTCCTAGATACTTGAAAATTTTACCAGTTATTAATATTGGCATTTTCTTTACATGATTTAATTTTCAAAATATTTTGACTTTTTTTGAGATATTTATAGACAACTGAAATTTTCAATATTTCTGAAAATTTTTTTGGAAGGGTCGATAAAATTTTTTTGGCCCTATCAAAATACTTGAAAATTGAATACAAAGTTCCTCATAAGTTATTCTTATAGTAATCAAAAAATTATAAAAATACATAGGCACAATTTTTTTTATTAGCATTTGAAGTTCAAATATTGACTTAATACGTAAAATCTACGGAAATGTTCAAATTATCTTAGATAGAAATTCATAAAAATTTTTCTTTTTTGATCTAAGATTTGGAAATTTAATACAAGGCTCCTATCATATTTTTACAATAGCAGTTGAATAATAAAAGAAATGCGTAGTCACAAATTTTTTTTATAAGCATTTAAAATTCAAATTTTGACTAAATACGTAAAAATTACGGCAATGTTCAAATTATCTTAGATAGAAATTCATAAAAGTTTTTCTTTTTAAATCTAAGATTTGTGAATTTAATACAAGGCTCCTATCATATTTTTACAATAGCAGTTGAAAAATAAAAGAAATATATTGTCACAAATTTTTTTTATAAGATTTTACAGTTCAAATTTTGACTAAATATATAAAAATTACGGCAATGATCAAATTATCTTAGATAGAAATTCATAAAAGTTTTCCTTTTTAATTTTAAGATTTGAAAATTTAAGACAAGGCTCCTAATATATTTTTACAATAGCAGTTGCAAAATAAAAGGAATACATAGTCACAATTTTTTGTTTAAGCATTCAAAGTTTGAGTTTTGACAACATATTATGTAAAAATCACGAAAATACAGAAATTATTTTAAGCTAGAAATTCATAAAAAATTTTCTTTTTATATCTAAGATTTTAAAATTTAATACAAGGCTCATAATATATTTTTACAATAAAAATTGAATAATAAAAGAAATGCGTAGTCACAATTTTTTTTTTACAAGCATTCAAAGTTTGAATTTTGACAACATATGTAAAAATCACGAAAATTCGCATATTATTTCAAACTAGAAATTCATAAAAAATTTTCTTTTTAAATCTAAGATTTGAAAATTTTTAATAATCTATAATATATCCTAGACAGATAAACCGTCTTCGCTCAGAATCGTTTTTTGTATACAATGATATAATATCATTGGATTCAAAATTAATTCCATCCATTACAGTAACCTACACTTGTAACCTACTGTACAGCAGAGCGACATACACGACTTACCCGCTTTTTTTTTTTGTTTAATGATATTATTAGATTCTAAAGATTTTTATTTTTTTACTTTGGTAGACAGCATTCGTGAATTCATTGATAGACTGCAAACCATATGACAGCCACCTAATACTATAAGAGCTGAAAATACTAAGCATACCTATACTTAAAATTTCATTTTTGTTAATAAATTTCTTGAACAACTAGAAGTGTTATGTATTTTCTAGGTCTTTAATTTTATTATTCAAACATTAATTTAAAAAATGTTAACCTATCATATTGAAAATGTTACTCTTATCGTATTATTTTACATATCTGTAAATTAATGAATAAGTTCATACTATTTAAGAACATTTTTTTTTTTTTTTTTTTTTTTATTAACATAAAGGCTTCAATTACTAGGATTATTAGCCTATAATTACAAAATGATAGTTATACAATATAAAAGTTGACATTGTCTTTATAGATTATCTTATTATTATTATTATACAATGTAAAATATTCTAATATTTACAGTTTTTTGTCTAAATCTATTTGTTTGAAAAATTTAAGAATGTTGTCGGAGTTATGTTGATTGAGAGCTTCTTCGATTGACCTTGGATTGTTGAGAATAAAACGTGCGGTTGAAAATGTGGGGCAATCCATAACGATGTGTTCAATTGTAAGGTGGGTGTTGCATGAGTCGCACATTGGTTTAGGTTCCTTGGTGATTAAGTAGGAGTGGGTGATATTGGAGTGGCCTATTCTAGCTCTGTTGATAATTATTTGTTCTCTCCTTTAAGAACATTTTTATTTTTTAATAATAATTAGACCAAAAATATGCAGAAAATACCAATTTCTCAAATTACCATATTGTCCGTTAGGTACTACTTACTTTATTTTAATGTGGTTAAATATGACCCAATCGTTTTTAACCGTCTGTATATATTATAATATAATTAAACTTGATGATATTTATTCTTGTTTCTTTCGATATCACCTATAAGATTTAATGTCATGTGCCTAATCAGTAACTTGCCAGAATTAACCGTGAGATCTTCCATAATACATAAAAATTTATTTATCGAGTTTAATATAAAATTTGTTTTATGGTTGGTAAAGTAACTACAGTAAGAAAAATTCCCGAAAACCAATTCCCTGCAGCATTATCTAGGTTTTTTTTATTATCGTGCCTGGATTTGTATTGTTTATTGTTTTTTTTTACATTTTAAATAGGTACCGCTAATAATATATATTTTATCATATGGTGGGTTTTTTCTATTTCTTCATGCGGCTACTTCATTGATCAAGTTCATGAGTTACAATGTTAAAATTGCACTAGGAAGCACAAAGTCACGATCGTTCGAAAATTCCAGATAATTATTTATCGATTATATAAAATCGCACCGTCTTGGCGCCCATCGTATTCCTAACAAACAACCCGTTTTAATAGGCCAACACGTATGCAGCCGGTTCATGACTAAGATTATACTCCAAAATACACCTCAAGCCTTGAAACGTATTATTTACGAGTTTGTTAGACAAAAAAAAAAACACACACATTCATAATACATATTTTCTTTCTTCTCATCACAATAAAATTATTACGAAACGATATTATCTTCTGCAACCTTCGGCGATTTACAACACCCGTGATTTAAATGATCAATGCATTTGTACAAAAATCTAATTACCAGTTCTTGGACGAAACCCGATAAACTTGACCTTTGCTCAAAGTTTTCCAACCAAAGTAGGAAGTGTGTTTCTTGACCCATTTTATTTTTAATTATGCCATGTGTCTACAATTCTACATTTTCTTCGAACACTTTGAGTAAAAATTCCAAATATTTCATGTGACCTTGCCTAACAATTGGAAATTGAGCCTGGAAGTTAGTAATTTTCGAAGATGTTATTTTTTAATAGTTTTTGCAAATTTTAGATGCAATAAATAACTTTATAGTTACAATTTACAAACCATTAACAGAATAGATGTAAAAAAGTATGAGGAAATTAGTTTTAACCTTTTTATGAAGGAGTTATTTCAAAATGGTTTTTGCCTGTATTGTATTTTTGTGTTTTCGAATTTATGTACTTATAAAAGGTATTCGAAGTGTGTTACATATGTGAATACATGTGGTCATCAATCTATTTTTTTTAAGTCTCGACATCTGTGTTCATTCCATTTAATTCATTATGTGAAAATATAGCTCAGCTATAATTGTTGTGATAAAAAATTCTTATCCCATGATTAAAAAATTGTTAATAATTTTTTTTCCGTAGGTTTATTTGTTTAAGAAATATATAGGTTACACATGCCCTCCAAAGTGTTGCGGGTAGATAGTTTCTTCTGTATACGCACATTTCATGTTTGATATTTTAATACTTCTCAATATCAAGTTACATTTTTTTATCCGTGAATCATGATTCATGTTGTGAATATATTGTACACGTCAAATAAATTATAAAAACAATATGTGGTATTTAAATTAGTTTTAATAATTATTAATCCATGTTTTATATTATAACGAGCAAATATTAAACAAGTCCACGAAATGTAGATAAAATGTAAATAAACAACTTTTTATCGTTGTGTTTGTGTATTAATAACATTAATAATCATACAATATAAATGAATAATTACCATATTTAATCATATTTTTATGTTATGACAAAATAATTTAATTTTCTAAATATTAATAATGTACGTATTTCTAAAATATCTAAAATATTACTCGTTATGTAGTGTAACCTACCATATTGTATTTAATAATAATTAGTTCAATCGTTATTTGATGTATTGGATTAACTAAAATAAGGTTTGTACCTAATGTACCTATACTGATGTGTTATTATTTAAAATAGTTTTTTAATTTTCCATTTAATTATTAAAGTAACTTTGAAAATCCCGCACTCTTCAGTACAGACACTAGTGGCCACATTTTGGTTAGAAAGTAACTAGGTATTATGAAGTATAGCTAATAATTTTTAATATAATTGCTGTACCTTTGATCATACATTTTTCTTATGATGTTCTTAATAATAATTGCTCTAAACATAAATACACCAACCGGTATTTGCAAAAAAAAATGAGGATCACTGCACACTTGTTAAAATTTTTTTTTCTTCACTTATTTATAATCTCCCATTATATTCAATTAATTTACAAAAATTGAATATATAATTTGTAGAAAAATATCCATCGTTTTTAGATAAAAACGATTTTTTTGTAGATGGTCTAGTGTATACGGTCCACATTTTATGTTATAGGTATAGTGTATACCTATTGGTTATTAGTTTATTACAATACTACAATTGATAAGATATCTAAAAAAAAAACGTAATTTATATTACGTCTTTATTCGGAATAGTAATATGTTGGTTTATAATTTATTTCAAGTTGTTAACAATAATGCATCTATATATATATATACAGTATATTATAGACTATCCCATCATGTCAAGGAAGTAAGGAAATTGAATAAAGTATCAATAATAAGTTATGATTCGAAGTGGACACTTCATATATCCGGCCCAACACTTTTCAATTCTAATCTAATGATTTGTTTCGATTGTATTGTAATATAATGCAGCCAACAATAATATAGGTGGGCACCTATATTCGTATTGATACTTAGTGCAATTTGATTCGTAGTCTTTTGTTTGATGTATTCCTTCTAGAAAATTGCTTTTCCATATTAGAATGCACTTATATATATATTATCATGACTGGTGTATGCATGGACTAGATAGTGTATAATAATATACTGTTTATAATCTTTTAGATAACAAAATAATGAATAAGTATACATTTAAAATTCAATTATTTTACATGGTCAGTAACTTTTGGAAAATGAGTAAGGACAAAGTGTAAGAAGTTTTCCGGTCGTGGGGTATTGTTAATAATAATTATTAATATAATCAATCTTATAAATTAACTACCGAGAGGTCGGGCTCTGTTTATGAGTCTTAGATCCGGGTTAATAATATTTTTTTCACGTTTTACTTTTTGCAACGTCATAACACAGCTATTTATCTGAGAGTTTTTAAATAAAAATTATTTTCATATTTAAATAATATATCGTGTCAAAATTAACATAATATTACAACATATTGTATGACTTTACTTTGTATATATATTATAACAGTACTACCTTTATATCAATTATAAATACGCTACAAAGTGTAATATTATCTAATATATATATATGCATTATACCTACACACGAAGGCCCGGTAAAACTGAATGAATAAATGACCTTAAAGATTATATCATGAATTACTTTTAAAGTTCCGTGAGTTTTTTTTTACATTTTTATAATAATTTCTGAGATTCGAAAAATATGTAAGACCTATTGCAGCTAAAACGTGTTGATTCATATACAGTCATACTAATTTGTCTAAATCATAGGTATCTATTAACAACAATTTTAAGGTATAACATAATATGTAATACATATACTTGCTCATGCGTGTATTTTTTATAATATAGGTATTCTACATTTCTACAGAGAATTCAAACATATCATATATAATTTAATATACACCTACGTACAATAGTGTATGTAATGTTTGAATCGCAGTTTTTTGATACTCAAAAGTCGCAAGAGTTATATTATTGATAATTGTAATGACTTATATATAGTTATGATTTTGGAATAAGGCAAACCTTCATAAGACATAATTAATTTTTTTTTTAGATGTAAAATCCTCGTATATAGTAAATAAATCAACTTCAATTTTATCGTTTAAATACTCGTATATAATAAATCTAAAAGTTATATACATATATATATATATATATATATATATAATAGTGCGGTTTTATGGTCAGTTGTTTTTAATATAATTTAATCTTTAATGTTTATGTCGATTTGGTTCAATTAAATATTGGTATGACTTTAATAAATAAATAATTGTTGTTTAAATTGGATAAAATTCCTCAGTTAATTTGGTTGGTTTGGTTAATAATTTAACGCAGTTGTATAGACATTTTTATGCGATGTGCGGAATTGCAGGCAATAACCTTCAAATAGGTCTTAAACTTTACCGGGTTGGAAGTTGTACAGTTATAATGGCAAAGCTAATATCATATACCATATGGAAATAATCGTTTCACATTATTCCTGTGTAATTTAGTACACACACACAGCCCGTGATGTATACTATGACTATACATAGTGACATACCATACCTATTAACAGAATACCTACAAAATAATAACTTGTGTCAACCGTCAATATATTATATAGTATACAGTGTTTGTAAATTTGTTTAGATCGCGTTGTGCCGAGAAAATTGCCTGGGTATAGAAACGCGTGCGTACAAAAAGACTTGGTGCGTCATCGACGGGTACATTGATTTCGTCGGTGGTATATAATAATAAAATTTATGATTAAAAATATTCGAATAATAATGAATACGATGATGATGGTAATGATAATAATGGGTAAAAATTGCGACTCAGCCATCACACCGCGCTTGTATCAATTGTGTGTGTGTGTGTGTGTGTCCTATGATGTGCAAATTGTGTCGTTTTCGCTCGACTCAAAATCCATTGCTCTATACCATGATCGTCAAGTTGAACAACCTTCAATATTATATTATTGTGTTCCGTCGTCGTTCACGGCCGTCATCGTCTTCGTCTTGTAAGCATATGTCCTGCGCGAACGTAAATAATATTATTATGTAATACAATGATAATATCCCCAGTTCACAGTTTCCTCCCCCTCCCCCCTTTTTTACCTGCGTACACTTCTCTTCAGATATTTACTCGCAAAGGATTAAATTTAAAAAAAAAATCCGTATAACCATGATGCGCCATAAGGGACGATGCATGATCATGATTTATGATGGCGACGGTTGTACCCACATATACGTAATTAAATCGTATACACTGATCGATATGTCAACACGGCTGCGGAGCGGTAATATAATAATAACGCGTGTATATAGTTATTTTCCGGACACGATAAGAAGAAGAAGATGTAGTTATATTATATGACCGAGGTGGGATCGTCATGGCCATAAACGGAACTTGCAGAAAATACGGCGGCCGACAACGCGCATAATTATTATTGTTTTTGTATTATATAATAATATCATATTATTATACCATCCATTGCGATAGATCGGATCGAATGTATTACTTCTTTTGCAGCGCTCGAGAGGACAGCACAATGAATAACCGACGACGATTGTCCGTTGCGCGCTCGCAAAACGTATATTTCATTCCGAATGTTGTCCTATAATATTATAATGTATGTATGTGTATTGTGTATGTATATACTATGTACTTATGTATTTATAATATATTGTATCCTAATATCGTATGTAACAATATGCTAATTGTTGAGCAGTGACGTATTTATACGAGGGGAGGTGGGTCCACCACCCTCTAAAGACTTTACTTTGTTATAAAACAATCGTTTCGAAATCGTTTTACAAGAATATATTTTAATTTTAAGGCATTGCCTTATCATTAATTCACCTTAAGTTAACTTTTGAAATAGATGAAGTGATTGATGAATAAACGATGTTAGAGGAGTATAAAATATTATTATATTACTGCTTCCCTTTCTGACCTGTCTTCTGATAATTTACGCGTCAGTGCCTCTGTCCATCTCTTCAGACATTAATACCGTTACCGTTTGATGGTATACATAATAAATATATGGACAGACATCTCGTCGGATATTCCTGGGAGTTCTGCAATGCGGGAGTTTAAATCTTAACTTTGGGATTGTTTTTTTCTTTTTTACGATTCCGATTGCATATACGTATCAATGTTCGATTTGAACGTCTATACCTGCATAGTACAGATTATAGTGAGCAATATTAATTAATTAATTTTTTTTTTTACTAAAAACTTTCAGTATAAAACTATTATAATTCAGTGTGAGAAATATTAATTGTTTGTTAATAATTATAATATATATTATATATATACCAACCGTCGCGGGAGGACGAACGGCGATTAGAACATATTTTATAGATTGAATTTCCGTGTTGATATATACACACGTAGTAATATAATTTCGACTCTTGTAAGAAGAGACTCGTAAGCGGAGTATATATAGTAGTAATACAGCGTATTGTTAAATTAATCGATCTGGCGAGCGAAGGTCCAAAGCGTAAATGCATTTTACGGTTTCGCGTTCTATTATCGGATTACGTTTTTCTCATTTTCGGCGTTCGGTGCAACCCAGCAATTTGGGGAGTCAATATTATTGCCGTGTTTCGATCGTCCCGCCTATACGATTTCAAGTCGTAGGCTATAATTTTGGGATTTAATAAAACCTGTCATTATACCATTTTCAAAAACATCTGTTTTCGAATCAGCCTTTCGTTATTTCAAAAACCGTCTAGCTGATGCCGTCGTATTATTATTATCATTTATTAGTATATATAAAGCCTATACCCATATACGTGTTCTCTCCATTACAATATAAAATAATTGAAACGCATAATTGATTTTCCAGTCATTTTTTTTCCTTTAGTAAAAACCATTTTGCCTATAAATTGTGAAGGTAACTAAGAACTATATATATATAATAAAACTCAAACTCTGAATAAGAAATTGCGTGTAAAGAATATTTATACTGGTAATATTCTTGTTATTATCGAGTCATTACACCTATAATACGTTATTATACATTTTTTGGCTGTCGATTTTTATTGATGGGTTTTTTATTTTTATTTTTTTCTTTTTACGGAAAACCCATATTGTACTTATTATAATACAATTAAATTAGTATTTTTTTAATTTTTTTATCAATCATATAATTGATAAAACACCATCATGTTCTACTAAAAATCATTAGAATGCTAAGATTTACTCATATTATTTACTTGCCTCGAAATGAGGTGTATAACTCTGCAGTCTCGTATTATTCTTTCGGATAACAAAATGAATCTTGAATACAATTTGGAATTCTAACGTAGGCGAAAGAGGTATTTGTTTTATTAGGGTGTTTGAGTTTTTGTTTCGCATATTTTTTAGATAATAAACGGGCCAAAAATAGCTACATTTTCTACGCGGCTATAATATTATGTGTAGATTTAATAATATATTTTGTGGTAAACCTGCATTCTACATTTAAAATCGTTATTATAATCGATTAGTAATTAGTATGATTTCCGATTTCAAATCTAAAATAATAATACACCATTATCTTGAGTGGCCGAGGTGAGCGAATTTAAATGAACTTTCAATGTAGGAGTTACTGAACACTGACAAATATTGTTATTATAAAGTTATTATTATTAAATATAATATGTTTTTAAGTGTATATTAACGATATTATTAGAGGTCACTTTATTATAAAGTATCTGTTATGTGTATATATTATTGTTGAATGTTAATCATGCGAGTTATTAAGTAATTAAATAATGACTTAAAATTATCATCATTCATAAAATGACTCATAATATAATATCATAAAACATTATTCAAATATGCGTAGATTATATTTTGTCTCTTTATAATTGTAACGTATTTTAGTTTGTACTATTATTTATTGAGCTCCTTGATGTTTGACGTAGATCGAACAGGTAAATACTTAGGTGCAGGGGTAAACATGTTTTACTTATTTTTTATAATTTATAATTTGTGATTTACGATCTCTCCCTCTGAATCATTTTTCGGTGTATGAGACTGGTCCGCTGATGTCATGATGAGATTAGTATAGAATTGCATTTCACAAATCGCTGTCATATTTTGTTGCACCTTAAATCCTTGTTTTATAAACCATTGTCTCTTTTTCCAACATTACAACTTGGGAATTAAAAGCTTTAAAAGTAAATACGTTACGGTCACAGCCCTCGTAAATAGTTGATTCAACAATTATGCCTTTATACGAGTTTCGTTTAATTGTATTATAGTATCGTATTATGCTACGAATACGTAATAAAAATAAATTCATATTAACCATCGACTGCATAGTATTGCATTCCTAGCTATAGTGTATATATTTCTATGTACATATATCTAATAGACTTTTAAAAATTTTTATTCACATTATATTTCTATTTACTCTTGAAATTGAATTTCATGATAAATATAACGACAAAAGTAGTTATATATTACCATTGCATTAATAATAAAACTATTCGCACATAAAAAGTTTAAATCAAGTCTTTGTTTTTATGATATTCCCCTTAAGTGTAAAGTCGAGAAAATTAAATTGTTTTTTAGTTTTATAAGACATAGTTTTCTTACATAGAATAATCACGAAGTTAACTGAAATAATATTTTATACATTTATTTGGAAGATGATTTAAATATAGATAAAGAAATATTTATCTTATTTATTATTGTTCACTAAGAGATATATTAAATATTATAATTAGCGCAAATGTAGTGTAAAGTATTTATAATAAATATTTAAAAACTTTTTTGAACTTGACGTTTAAGCATACCCGAAATATATGAAGAGGTATATATTATCAAATGTCGGTGTCTAAGTATTTAAAACATTTTGTAATTTGTAACTTAACATTTTGGATATTGGAATATTCACAAAACATATTTAAGGTCGTAAAAAGTTTCAAGATAAAGATAATTGATTTTGAAAATCCCTTCCCACCATCCCACCTAACCTACACTTGAATTTGCTTATGAAATTTTGTGGGAATAATCAATTAAGGAATTTGTTCGTTATTTAATAGTTTACGATTACGATTTATTTTAAACGTAATTTAACGATTGCACTCGAATGCCTACTAGCAATAGGTATATGGTACTGATTGGTGATTGATGTTCTGCATGTTGGTGAAAATTACGCGATAGATATATCGCAAATATAATGTTGTGAACTAAAAAAAAATTCAATTAAAAATATATTCCGTGTGTCTATCTTTATACGTACGTAAGCTCGACATGCATTTTAAACTATTATACAGTATTATAAATTAAATACATTTTTATACATAAAATTGTATTTTGCGATGAAATGTAGCTTAATATACATATTGAAAAGGGTTATGGTTAGAATTTTAGTTGTATATTATGTTTTTTTCATAATAAAAAAATAATATGTAAATCTTCAAATATCAACATTCCTCATCACGTGTTTTGACTTTATGAAAAAAAAAACATTTACGTACATTTATATTCTTACATTACAAATATTGTCATATTGAGATTACAATAACCAGCATTTTGGGCGCAAATCTCTTATTTTATTAATTTCTTTTTATTGCAACACGGAAATACTCAAATCAATATTGAGATAGTAAATACATACAAAATAAAATACATAAAACGTACGTAATACACTCATAGAATTGATGGATCATTATTCATTAAAAAATTGGTTTTTTGAATAATTGGTGTAGCATATAAGCAAATAAAACAAGCGAGTACATATGGCGTGCATTATAAGTTTATACTTGAAAGGTAATTTGTGTCAATAGTTCATACAAGAATCAATAATATACGATCAATAAGACGTCTCAGAAATGCTTTCTGTCTGCAGCTATTGGCCTTAACGTATTAAGGCCAATATACGATTTATGACTAAAGAGTAGAAAATAGTAGTTATGGGTGATCAATATTTGATTTATATAAGTAAAAAAGTTGAGAAACTTTCGTTGAACACGTTCGATTTGGTTCATCTCACACGAGGTATTAAGATCATATACAGCATCAGCAATATTCCAAAATTGACCTCACCAAGAATACATAAAGATTTCATAGGAGTCCAGTCCACTAGTTATTTTTTTTTACAAAAACTAAGGCTTTTAATGCTTTATAACACATTTTATGTAATTAAGCATGACAATTTAACTCACGTTCGAATTCAATACCCTGCAAACCTGCAGTAATCTCATTATCCGCAAATAGCAATACATATCGCATACGAATAATCATAAATCAGCGCGTTCATGATGAGTTCTCCACGAAAAAGATATCGAACGACATTTTGAAATATTAAGTTCCAACCCACGACCATCATCATCAATGATGAATTGAAATCATTTTGTAAAAGCAAGCCAGTCACTTATTGAATTGATTTTTTCAAATAATTTCAAGTCATCGAATTTTTTTACCTCCCTTCACGTATTGAAATCCTGAATCACGCCTGCAGGTTATAGAAGTGGTAAAAACTATAATATAATATTTATATTATCCACCGACACTTTCAACGAACAATAAGTGCGGTGGATATGACATATTATATTCTATTTTAGGGGTTGGAGTGTTATGATGATGGCAAATAATAGGTACAGTTACCTATACGGTCGATAGGTGTATTGATAATGATATGGTTGTACAAATATTTGACACAGATATACAATATCATTCGTCGAGTGCGTGCGAATATCTCTATACATCATAAATGTCATATGTCGACATGTCATCATACAGGGTGATTGATTTATCATAAAACACTCATTATTTCAAAATGTATTGACTTTTTTCAAAATATTTTTTTACATGGTTTCAAGTTGTTAAAAAAACCTACGTTTTTATCAAAAAATTATATTTTTAAATATTTTTTATCCTTATCATTTTTTAAGTTTTTTTACTTTTTTGAATGACAACATAGAGTTTTAATTTCATATTCCAAAGCAGAATATTTTTCTAAGTATTTTGATACATAGAAATCGAATTTGGGGCTAGTAGTTTATGAGTTATAAGTATTTAAAGTTTTGATTGGCAGAGTGGTGTGGTACGGGGTTACCCCGCAAAATGTTTGTCCACTACTCCGCTTGTCTAAACTTTAAATACTTATAACTCAGAAATTACTAGCCCCAAATTCGATTTCTATGTATCAAAATACTTGGAAAAATATTCTGCTTTGGAATATGAAATTAAAACTCTATGTTGTCATTCAAAACAGTAAAAACTTAAAAAATGATAAGGATAAAAAATATAATTTTTTAATAAAAACGTTGGTTTTTTAACAAATTGAAACCATGTAAAAAAATATTTTGAAAAAAGTCAATACTTTTTGAAATAATGAGTGTTTTATGATAAATCATCACCCTGTGAGCATGCGCACTTATAGATTTTTTCTTTTTGTAATGTATTAACTATGATTTTTGGAATTTTTAAGTTCCTTTCATGGAGCAAAAAAATATTTTCAAATGCTTGCATTTTAATGCAACTTATTAAGAAATGTATTATGACAATACTGCAAACTTTTTATGTTCAAATTTGAACTGCATTTTTTGTTGTGTAATATTTTGAATCTTTAAGTATAGGTACAAAGGATTATTGTCAGCGTGAGAATAGAAGATAACAATATAATACGATGAATTGAAAATTATAGTAATCAATAGTCAATACTAGTTGATCAAAACTTGAATTTCGATTTAGGCTTGTCAATATTTTCGCAAATCATCTGATAAACGGACATATTAAAAGTAGAAAAGAGTGTTGGTCAGCATTCGGAAAAAAAAAGCTTACAATATTATCGGTACTAATAATACTGCTGCAAACTTGTTTTTTCTTTTGTGGCGTCAAATGGTACGAACAATCTAAAATATATAGATGGGTACTTATCCATCTATTTGAAAACACAGTTAAAAGTAACAACAAGATTTGAGGATACGCATTGAACGTTATTAAATATGTTAACGAGTAGTATATTATTATCAAAGAAATAGGGCATGTTTGCCGAATCACCCTGTTGGAACATAATATGCGTACATACACTCCGTCTCGCGTGCACAAAATAATACCTACGTAATTGTATATTAATATTATATCGCACACTCCGATTTGCGCATATCGCGTACGATAGTCGCGTCGACAATAGCAGGTCGGACACACACCCGGGCTCGATGATTAATCGCTATAATAATATCGCAAATTATATTATTATTATTATTATTATTATTATTATATGGTATAATATGTTTTATATATTATTATTATTGTGAATTCAACGGTGGCAATTGTTTCGGATAATAATATTGTACCTACTACAAGCGCACCGCATATATTATAATATGTATCAAATATTACACAGTACGTAGTTTGTGCGCATGCGCCGCACATAGCCGGAGCCCGTTCGACGGTCGCCCGCGGGGTGCACGTGCATTGTTCGCGATCCGCGCGTTGTCCCGGTGACTGCGTGTGCGTGTGCGTTTCCCTCGCCCTCGCCGTCCGATCGTCGTTCATCGCAGCCTCCCGTTTCAATTTTCAAAGTTTCACCAGCCGCCGGCAGTTCAACGCACTCAAAGGCGGAGCGAGCTATTATAATTTTATGTGCGTGTGCCGCCACCGCCGCCGAATGACTCGCGGAAAAAGGATGACTGTGCACTGCTCTCTATGCGATGATGTGCGCCTATGATATGATATTATATTATATGCCATTATTATGTATCGTTTTTGTGTGTGTACATGCAGGTACAATGCGCTAAATCTAAAGCCAGAGACACTGTGCAGTGTATTATTATTATAATAGTATAAATATTATATTCTTCAGTGACGTTTTCGCAGATTTTTCCAGAGTACTACACTATACGTACCTGCGTAATACGAGACAAAGAGAGAGAGAGAGAGAGTAAAATAAAAAAATAAATTGTTCGCATTATTCGTCATCGTCACGCTTCACCTATTCGCGCATACAAAGTTCCAAAGCGCATCTGCAAATCAAACGAATCAAGTCTACATTATAAAATCGGTGTCTATTGTATAGATACCTACCTATACTTGTTCCGCATCTATTTTTTCATGTTATTTCCAGCCATAGTTTTTGAACTTGTCGATAACAAGATACAGAACATCGTTATAACGCGGTTGTTGCCCAATCCTATAAACTATCATCGGTATATACGTTAACTGCAGTTTATTTTTATATGATGGCTACAGACTATTTTATAGAACGGGGGGGGGGGGGTGGAGGGGGGATTATGATCTAAGGGCTTAGAGCCTCTCAGATAAGCAACCGCTCGAGTTTCAATCGCTATGTGTGGTGCAGCCCTTAATGTCTTAAATTCTTTTCATACAACTTTTAATTGCTCATCATTATACAATTTATATTCAATTTCATTCGAGTTTGTTTTAAGAGGACATCGTAAAATCTTTACCGTTTTACTAGTTTTCGTCTTATCCGCAACGCATATCATGACAAATTATGTGTAATATCTTCAAAATAATCAATTTTAATCCTTTATTTTAGATTCTGAGCGGAGCGATGGATGTATTGATTTTACCATGATGTGTGTTTTTGTTTTTTATTTTATTTTTTTGTCTGTCATCCCGTTTTGAGGCAGTAAAAGTTCTTCGATTTTTGACTTCAGTACCCCGTTCGATCAAAAAGTGAATCTAGTTGGTTTTTAGGGGGGTCAAAAGTAAAAAATTCTTAATATTTTTCTAAATAATCGGGATAAACAAACTAAAAATTAAGGGAAAAACGGGAAATTTTACCCACAATCAGTTTTCGACAAAATCGATTTTGGTTTTTGATGTAACTTTAAAACAAATGACCATAGATACATACAATTTTCACCGAATGTTTATATAAGTATATTCTATCAATCATGCAATTTTCTAAAATTTCGAATTAAGTTGAACTATTCATAGGTATTTGCAATGTTCGATCATTATTAGTTTTTTTTTAAATTAATATCGATAAAAATTTATTTGTTGGGTAGAAAAGCTTGAAAATTGAATACAGTGCTCTTAACATATTGTTACAATCATAGTTGAAAAATAAAATAAATTCATAGTCACATTTTATTTTTATAAGCATTCAAAATTTGAATTTTGACAAAATACGTAAAAATCACAACAATTCGCAAATTATTTTAAGTTAGAAATTCATAAAAAATTTTCTTTTTAAATCTAAGATTTGAAAATTTTTAATAATCTATAATATATCCTAGACAATGCAGATAAACCGTCTCCGCTTAGAATAGTTTTTCGTATAAAAGGATATAATATCAATATAATATCATTGGATTCATATTTAATTCCATCCATTACAGTAACCCATTTGTAACCTACTACTGTACAGCAGAGCGACATCCACGACTTACCCGCTTTTTTTGTTGATATATTAGTGTGTCGCGGTATCCTGAAATTTTCTAAAATTTAAATTTTAGAAAATTATTTCGGGCACCGGTTGGACTTTAAAAAAAATATTTATTGACTTGTTTTTCGCGGAACTGCGGTAATCACCAAGAATCGAGATGAATGCTAATTCCGTTTCAAACGCGTCGGGAGATTCAGCGCGCAACAGTCACTTTCAAAATCTTGACACTATTGAGCACATTTGTCAAAGGTTATAGAAATACAAAAGAAAACCTATACACGATTGCAGAGCATAAAACCTCTGCAATGTTGTCGTTTTCAATTTTGAACTATATATTATTAAAAAAATATATATATATATATTTACTTTTAATAATAATAATTCAAATATGCAAATATGCAGGTAAGAGTTGAAAATCTCCAATAAAATTACCTATTGTTATAATATTTGGTAAATGATGGACATTTCACTTAATTTTTTTAAACATACTTTAGATACTTTTTTTTAATATAAATAAATGTATTTACAATCTGTAATATTATAAAACAATAAGTAAATTTGAGATTTTTTTTACAAGGTTTGGTGGCTTGAGTGAAGGGTGCGTCCATTGACTCTACCTACTTCAAACTGTTTTTTTTATTTAGCGAAGTAAATCAATTTCGTTTTAGTCGACACCGGGGAGGGTTATCCTGGAGAGTCTTAGAGAAAGGATTGGAGAAGATTTAGGTTTGAGTTTTTGGTTGAGCCCCAGATTTGAATACCGTATGTTAATGCAGGACGAATTAATTGTTTGTATATAGATACAAGAGTTTTGTCATTAATTAATATTTTAGAACGGAGAAGTTTATGAAGTTTATGTAGTTTTAGTTTCATTGATTTTCTTTTGGTTTTGATGTGCACATTATTACTGATTATTATTATTATTATTTTTATTAACCCAATAGCAAATTGAATACAATATTTTCTAAGTGCCAATGATCAAAAATGTACATCTATAATTTATTAATCAGTAGCATTATATTCGACAGAGCTGGGTTCAGCTCATGGGCGGATAGGCCATTTTTGACCTACCGGAAAATTTTTAAAAATGGGGGCCCCACGTGAAATTTTTTTTAATAATATATGATATTAAAGGGCCCCATGACCGAAATACGAAGGCGGGGGGGCCACCGGGAAATGCCCGGTTGCCCGGTAGGCCTATCCACCTATGGTTCAGCTCACTTAAGTTTGTATCTTAATAACTGATTGGTGAAACAATACGTGAAAATAATTAATTAAAAAATGTCGGCAATGTGAATGTGACAATATGCCGCACAAAATATCCTATACTCATTGCTCAATAATCGTGTTGCTAAAAAGTTATATGCTCAATCGGGTAAACGGACACTTTTTATTATATCTATCGCGATCGCGTTTAGTGATGGTCACAATAGATCAGACTAGCACATAATCTATACGTTCTAACCTAATCTCTTTATTTTTATTTAAGTATTTAACTTAGTATTAGACTTTTAACAAAAATTTAAAAAAAATTTAAATTAAATTATGTTTTAATTGTTATTTGAGATAATATTTAGACAAATTGATATGTCATTCATCCAAAAACATTAGTCTCTATCGATTTTGTAACGTATAATTTTACCTACTCTAATAAGATTATACAAACACATGAAAAACAATTTTTCTACGTAAATACGATTTGACTATGTTGCGCGTTGACCAGAGAAAACAAACAGTGCGCTGTCATTCTCTTAAGACGATATTTTCAAATTTACGGGCAACCTATATATACAGTTAAGAAGAGCGTTATGTGGCAAAAATAGTACTTATCTCAGAAAACACTCGTCGTCAATGCCGAATTTTGAATTAGACAATGCATCAACGTTTTCTAAAACATTTTATCTGCTTAATAATTTATTACAATGAAAAAGGATGGTTCTCGTTTGGAATCAATATAATATGGTATACAACATAATTAATGATGTAAAAAATCTCAGTTATTTAAAACAGTACAGTGTAATTATGATCCTTAAGTATATTATATACCTACTTACAAATTCTAATGATCTTCTGAATTCTAATAAATCATAAAGGATATGAAAAAATGGGGGTGAGCACACATGATGGATATCAGATTTATATTATAGGTATACTCGAAACGGTCGGTTTGCAAGGTCGCAAGCGCGCCCGCTTGTTTTAATTATAGAAAGGCATTATATAGTGCGAAGTGGAGGTAAAATATCATAATTTAATCGCGAAACCCACTAATAAGTCGTCTGGCTAGAGTTTTGCGGCCGAATATATTATTGTAATACACTCACGTATAGTAAAATTGTAATCAGGTGACCACCGATCATAATATAATATCGTATTAGATTTACGCATATAAAATACTTAATGCTGGTAATAATATTGTGTTTCGCACTGCGAGGATTAATATTGTATATTTATAACGAATACCGTCTGTACAATTTATTCTACATCCTCTCGCAAATTAAATGCATATTATAAAAGTAACTATCCGCATATTATTATATATGTATTGAAAGTGGGTCATCGTCATGATTTGGCGATTTTTCAAACGAACGCGAAATATATAATATACGCCAAATTTCAGGTATACTGGTACCTACATAAATTGTATTGCAGTTAATTATATATACATACACAATATTATTACATTGATCGTAATGACCGGTGACAATATTCTACAGGTCTATATATTATTATTATTATTATTACCATATCCGTCGGGTATTCGATCGTCGTTTACACGAACATTGTAGCTTTAACTTACTGATAGAGAGAGAGCTTCCGTCATAAAATACGATTCAACAATTACCAATTTCAATAATTATATTTTATGTAATATACTATATTGCTGTATTTCCCTGCTCCGCTTGCAGGATTAATGTTAATCCATCTTTATATACCGTTTTTCGTTTTGGTTTATAGTTGAATTATATTACCTATATAGTATAATATACAAACTCATGAACATAACTAAACATTATTGGTTAATGATTACTGCTATGCTATGATTTTGGACATATTTTTAATATGAACACGATACCGATGATATGGTTCAACGAAAGTTGAAAGGCCGATGTAAAAATATTCAATATACCATTCAGATTGATGGTCGTCTTGACATCAAGAATACAATGCATCCAGAATTAAAAAAGTTGCGAATCATAAAAGTTATCATTGTAATTGCAATATTGAATGTTCATATAGGTATTTGATCTTGATGATTTGACAATACTTACCATACTGCAGTTTATGATTTCTGTATTTTATTAAATTAAAAACAACCATCTTATCGTTTAGCGTATTAGTAGTATTTGAATTTTGAGTCGATATTAATTTTTAATTTTTTCGTAATAGAGCATAAATTGCATTCATATAAAATTACGATTAGTAAATATTTTCTGAAATTATTATTGGCTATATATTATGTTTATTGGAACACAGTATATTTGTTACAACAGTGATGCACATACAATGAATACTTTTTAAAAATATTTACTTTCCGAAATATACTAATTCTAATCATACCTAGCATGCGATTGAAAAAATCTAATAATGATATCTGAAACAATATCCAAAATAATATAATTAAAATTATATATAGGTATAGTACTGCTTTAATACGTTTATTATTTATAATACATTTTTATATAATTTTCGAAGTAAAAATCATACAATATCTTATATCACTAATATTGTACTTAAGTACCTACTTACTATTTACTAATTAAAATCATATACCGAACTATTTAATTAATTTTTTTCTTTAACCAATTGGTATAACCACATTTATTATGTAGTATATAAAAAAAAATATTCGATTTCCGTTTGTCAAAATGAAATGCCTGTATGAAGCTCATCTTAAATTTGTGACTTATTATAATACTAATCTCTTAGTTTATCCATTGTAGTATCAATGTATCATACAAAAGGACCATGTACAAATTTCAAGTCTCTATTTGTCATTGTTTTTGCTGATTGTTGTTTATTCAGTCAGTATATCTTCTCTTAGATACCTATTACCTATTACACAGATTTTTGCTTTTAACCTTTTTAAGTATGAAACTTTATATTATACTTCTCCATCGCGATCGTATAATATAATACATATCTATTTTATATCAATATAAAATGTTAAAATGTTTATTAATTAACACAATAACGCTTGCTTTCTATATATTTGGGTTTGTTTGAATTCGTTTGTTCAAAAATCTGTTGGATACCTACGTATAAATATTTTACCGCGTCATTTAAAATTTTTTTTCAATTGTCTTGATTTCAAAAGTGTAGAAAATCATATTGTCTTAGATTAAAGTACAGTCATACCTATTCTTGAAGTTCTCTCTGTTTTTAATTTAAATTCATAAAAGATATTTTGCTTTACTACCTATAAGTAATATATTTTTGTTTATTCAAAACAAATTAAATTATAATTTAGATTTATTAAATTGTATTTTAAATTCATTTTACTGATAATTTATTGAGCGGATTACGAAAAATACTACCTATATGTTTTATGACTTAGGACTGTATAAACTAAAACTAACTACAAATATTTACTTTAAATTAAACAAGTACCGATATTTAATTTTTCCCTCAATAAGTTCAGTATCAAAATAAAAATGTAAATAAAAAAGGAACAGCCTCTTTTCGATATACCTACCGAACTTATATTATCGTTTGCTAATATTTTGTAAGTTTCACATTTAGTCTCACTAATTTCATCTTGTGAAGTTCACATTTATACGGTTCTCGTATCTCGTAAACGGGCAAAACTTTTTGATCGATAATTCTCCGCAAAATTACCTTCACTTTGCGGAACGTTATTTAAATAATATCCACAACAATTTGGATAAACATTCCATCCATAAAGCATTAAACAAATTCCTCAGTGTTTACATATGTATTTAACATAAGTAATTGTGTACGTACGTATTGTTGTTGACGTAAAGATTTTTTTTATTTTTTTTTAATGACTATAGATAAAAGCTACATTTTATAATATAACCCAGTCATTCGTCTTTTATTTTTATTTTCTACTACGTACCTAGCAATCCATTCGTAGTTTTTATTATCTTTCCAATATTCGTCCATCACATTGCAGGCGTTTTCTATTATTTTTTTTAATATATATATTATGTATTGTGTTTTTGTGATTTCTAATACGGAGAACATAATTAGATATTGGATACCTACTACTTGATTGTTGATTGATTAAATAATTTATTTTTGTGTGACAAAATAAGTTTAAAAGTTTTATGAAAATTGATTTTTAGTGACGGTCCTCCACAATGAATACATGCTATTATTGTGTGTCATTAATAGTATTATATTTCATTACAACGTACATAATAAATCCATTAGAATTATAAATTAATCTGTTTGTATGGGTTACACAAGTTTGACAAACACAGACAATCTTCAATCTATTTTCACTATATTTAGTCATTTACTTTATCGATGGTAATATTATTTTGTTAATGAAATAGATTACTATAAGTGGATTTTAAATTTTAAATCATCTAGATATGTTTTACTTATAATGTTGTTTTAATGAACGGTAATATTTTTTAAGAACATTATTAAAATTTGAACCTTTTATTTATATTTTGAATAATTAATTTTAAATTTTAAACTAAGATATAGGTATATACTATATTGCATTATAAAGCATTTTATTATTATATTCTATTTTTAATAAAGTTTCAAAATATTGTACGCTCGCGTTCAACATTCTTTTACTATACCTACTATGTACATTGGCGCACATACGGGGGTGACAGGGAGTGCTTAGCACCCCCAAAATTCAAACATAGATTTTACAATTTTTACATAGTCTATGTACTATTATAGTGTTATTACTAATTTAAAAAAAAATCCTGTAAATTGTAAATATAAGAACATTATAGTAGCAAAAAATAAATAATATGTGTTTTATGTTAGATTTAAAAAATACTGTAAAGTTAAGGTTGCTTAGAATCTAATCTACTTGGTATAACTATTAAAATATATTATTAATGTGTGTGTTTTGTTTTGTGTGCTCAGCATAAATACAAAATATGCAAATTACAAATAATAATGAACGTGTGATATTAATTAAAATAGAAAAAATTATTTACAACTATCCTAAAAGTTTTCAATCAAACAAAAAATGTATTATAATTTTAATTATATTTCATAGAGTTAGCGTACGCCTCTTCTCTTGTTACATTGTCGCTTGTTAAATAATATTTAGATTCAATCGATAAAAGCTAACATTAATATTATAAATTCCATGTTTCAATCCGAAAAATAAGTAGTGTATTATAACGTGTTAATAGCCAAGAAACATATTTTATAGAACATTGTGTAACACAAAGAACTGGCATATTTAATTAATTAACTATGCCTATGTAACAATTTTTATTCTAATACATTTTTTTTTTTTTTAAATTTATATGTTACATGATATTATGGTTATTACTAAAATAAATATTGATAACAGACGTTATTGCACGGTTATTTAATTAGTAATTACATTTATCAGCTTTTTTATGTTACATTCCATATATTTTTACAATCTACATAATATTATGTAGATAATGTAACTATATAATTAAAATAATTAATTATAGTCACCATTCGTCATTTTTAATAGATGAATTGAAATAGACGTCATAAAAATTAGCTTTAAAATAATGCAATGAAATTAAATTATTCTGTCTATTATTATTTTTATCATATTATTACAATGTTATGACGTGGTGTACTATCGAAATTACATTAAAAGTCACCACAGTAATGTTTTGTTGCTATATAACCATTCAAAATGACAGAAACAAAGATTTAAATACCGCAGTGTAACTTAACAATGTAGCTTAATATTTGGCCTAATGTTTAAACTTTAGTTTTCACAATTTTAGTAAGCGCAGTTCCTTCTTATATAAAACCGATCAATAGCTTGGTTGTTGGAAAAAAATAAAACGAACTCGCATGTCTTTTGATAAATATTTATTTTGAAAGACTGTATTATTGCATTATTTTTCAATTTTTATTTCCATTCAAGTGGTTATAGTGCTTGTACTGAAAAAATATTTATTTTATTTGCGCATATAGAAGCGTTTTTATTTTCTAATAAGTAATTAAGAATATGTGTTGTGTTTAAACCTTAAATATTTGAACACCTTATGAGTTAATTTATTTCCCAAATAAGAATTTTTAAAACTTAAATGTTTTATGCGAGATAATTCGGGGATTGCAATATAAAATAAAACAATTTTAATATCATATTTTGTAAATATTAAAAGAACATTGAATTTTCATCATTAACACACTAAACATATTCGATATTGATTTTGTTATGAATTAAGGTGCAAACTCTCATGTTTAACGTTATTGTTTTGAAAACTGTTAATATATTTAGGTGAGTAGGTATAAATAATTAATATCAATCAAATAACTTTTCCCGCCATGTTATATTATAAACAACATTTTGGCATATTTTTAATCATCTAAATAATGTACCACTATATGTATAAATGTTTTACTAAAAATTTGGAATTATTTTTGCATATAATATGTTATTTTCAGCACATTCAATTATTTCGTATCGTTGCAGTATAGGTTCATAAGCAGATATAAATCGGAGTATTATTTTTATTTTTATTTCTTTCTTTCTTTCTGCAAACGTTATTTCTTATTGCCTGTAATCCGTCTCATAATGTCGGCCTAAGGCATTTCAAAATCTTTTTACTGCAGTATTTATCTTAATTCAAAAAAGAAAAAAAGAAATATTACCTTTTTACTACGGCGTATACCGCAGTTGTTGGTGTAACCGTTATTGGTGTAACCTTATTATAACATTCTGAGGGTAGTTCTTTATTATGACTGCACAGATTATAATTATTTCTGCAGTGAACAGCTAACCGTGTGGGGTTTCGTGTTTAAAACTTGCAGCACTGTATAATGCAGTCTGGTGAGTAAAAATCGTTTTATTTTTTTTTTTAAACCCAATAAGTGTGCTGCAGCTGTTCAAAGGGTCGCCCTGCACTATACAATACGCACAAAGATAAAATTATTATTATTATTATATTATATGTTATCTCGAACAGTACTACAACTACAATGATCGTCTATACTCTAATACACTGCACTGACACAGACACACACCAAGCTCACGACCTATGTAACAGACGCAAACCGTCGTCAACGACAGAGTTTCCGAACAAGCTGCAAACCTCGGTGGCATGTGCAACGACGGCCTGAGCCAACTGTGCGCGATGTATCCGTCAACGCGTATATAATATGATTTAAAGGCGGACGCGTATAATACCATTCCAGTGTACCAATACCACCAATATAGAGATAAAAATCCGCCGACGAGAGTATTATCACGACGATAAATTTATATGTATTTGTATTATGAATGTTGCTTTCGTAATCATTTACTAGCAGCTGATCCTGCCCGGGATGACAAATTAATAATTTTAATGATCCCAGTAGATATTTTGCCTAAACCAAAATGTACAGTTATTTGGGCGTTTTTAACTAAATAAAAAATTCAGGTCAACAATAATTTATCCTCGGTTATTGTAATAACTGTTTTAGTTACTGAAATAATTTGCAACCCTTATGATGGTGCCATATATATGCAACAGTACAATATGCAGTGACGTCGAATACGTACTTCAAGTACCCATAGTATAGTTTGTATAAATTGAACTGCCTTCAAAATTTAATGGTATATATAGATAAAATAATTGAGTATACTTCTTAATATTGCCGCGCTATACAATTTCACAAAACACACAGGAATGTCATTAAATTAGTATGTATATATATGATAAGTTATCATTGATAACTATTAAGCCTGTTTCACCAGTCGTTCGAAGGGATGATGGGTGTGGGCCAATCGAACAATATATTTGAACTGCCGGTTTCGATTTCATTCGGCGCCACTGCAGTGAGCAGGCGCATGTATATATTACGGACAAAAAGATATTCGTTTTTCGTAAGCCGGCAAATGTCAGCTCCACTTTGGAATGCCGAATTTCACCGAATCGACTTCGTGGTTCACACCCTCGGATATAAGTAGGGTCACTCATGTACCGAATTTCTAAACCATCATCCGTGTGATATATATATATACAGACATGGCTGCAGAGTGGATCGTCGCTTACGCGTCACTGCAATGTTTATGCGCGCACAAACATTGCCTTTTATTAGTACATATTATTATTATTGTTATAAGTATAACAAACGCTGCAAACTTCGGCGACGCGAACGGGTTATTTGGATATTCTCGGCCGGTCGCGTCGTGTCTCCCCCCGCTGTCGTCGTCGTCGCATTATCGATGCGCATATACGGTGGAGGCGGCCGCCGTCACTGCAAGATTAATCGTTTTTCACCAGTGGCGGCGACGGGGCTGACGAGGGTCGGTCGGCGACGAGGGGTGGCGGTGGCCGTGGCCGTAGGACATTATATTATTATTATTATTATTACAGTACCTAACTACGGCGCACATGTGCGCGGCGGCATCCGTCGTCGCAACGCTACTTTTTATCATAATTTTTTTTCTTCCTTTGAAAAACGGAATGCACACACAAAACCGCCGCGCCGCCGCCATGTGGTCGCCGGACGAGGGAAGAAACGCTGTCGCCGACGCCGCCGTCTCTTCCGACCGGTTCTATACGCGCGTCGTTGTCGTCATCGTCGTTAGTTTTAATATTATGCTTGCTATTTTACACACACACACTCGCCTACCGTACTGTAAGACCGATATATTTATATGTGCGTAAAAATAATAAACTATGATAAAAATAGCATTGAACTTGCGCGCCGTTTTGTCGTGCGGACGACGCGCTCAAACCTGCTCCGTCCGCGTATCGCTGCTGGTCCTCTCTCTCTCTCTCTCTCTCCGTCGTCTCCGATGGGTCGATGATCCCCGCGGCATGTCACGATCGACCCCGTCGATGACCGCTCGACTTTTTTTTCTACCTTTTTCGTTTCATTGCTCTGCTCTGCTGCGCCGATGAGATATTCGTTCGTTACCGGTCCCGGCCGACCGGCCGACCGCCGCGTGTCCGGCCTGCTGCGCGCTTCATGTCTCGCCGGCCGCCGCGTGCAGCGTGATGATGGTGGTCATCGGCGCTCCAATGGATGATAATATTATTATTATTATAATAATAACACGTTCGTACACGTATCATTATATCGTTGCCCTAAGCGTGTGCGCAGTGGTTGTGCGCGCAGGTGGTGCATTCCTTCCCGCGATCTGTTATACATATTTATATAATATGGTAAATCTGCAAACATTCCTCTGTTCGAATCAAAAATTTGGGCAATTTTTTTTCCGTTCAAAATCTCCGCTGTCAGAACAACAATACCTAATTATTGTTACGACGTTATAAAACGATAGTTACCTAACCGCGTTTAGTGGTGTGAGTTATTTTTCAAAACAAATCCGTTACCTCACACCTAACTATAACAGTAAAATGCCTAAAATAATCTAAGACCTGCAACCTTAAAGTGCGTGTTATAAGTAATTACTAATTACTAATTGAAATAGTTCATATATAGTCCAACTACGATGAAGCCGCACAAGCGCATACCGTGCACGCCCGTTACTTGTATGTATATACGAATTCCACCTAAAAAACCACCTGTATTAGTGCAGATAGCTTGTATTAAGTGATATTTTCTTATAATGATACTTAACAAAATGTTTTTTTCATATTTTTTTTTTATCGATATTATAAGTATATAATATTCTTACAGTATTACACGCGTCTTATATCATGGTCTTAACATTACTTCAGTATATATTATTGCCTAAATACGAATCACTACGAAAAACGAAATAGCTTGAATATTTTCACCAGCCTCCAATTTTTATTTTTTTTTTCAATACTCCGAAAAAAACGCCATATTTATACTTTATATGCAGACCTTATATGTTCAACAAGCAGCACACTGTGTGCGGCGGTACGTATGCTGTAATAATATACCTATACATATATAGTTTTTATTACATACCTATTTGATATAACTTACATGGACTCGAACAAACTGCAGTTCGGTCTTCGATGTATATGTGGTATATAGGAATGTTTTACAATGTCTATATACGATGATCACGTTCGATATTATATTAATTAATATATTATATTACGATATAACGTTTGCGTATAAAATGTATATATTAGCTATACTTACGTCCTCCCGGGTCATCGTGCTCGTGACCGGCGGCCATGCACTGCTGCCGTATTATATAATATATTTATATCTGATGAAAAAATCCCTTTTTTTTAAACTATATATGCAATCGAGATGATTATTATTGTACCGTTCCACCGTTCCGCCGAAACGTCGACGACCTTATAAATACACAACCCAATAACTCATCGATCACTGTAGTGCAACAGCAATCCAGCTGTCTGTATTCTGCCTTATGCAGTATGTGTTTTGTTTTTTTTTTTTACAAGCGATGCACTAATTTAAATAATACGAGTATAATATCAATAGCATTGGCGTAATTCCATTAAATTTCAGCAGGTGCAACATTTTATTTGTACAATAATCGTAATGATAAATTAAGTCATATTATTCATATTTAAAACTAATTGCATTGTAGTTGCATTGGTCGCGTGTACTATAGGTATCTTTTTATATTTGATAACAATATAACATAAACAAATTTCAAAATCTGTATGTACCTATATTTTAAATACTATATGTGCTGTGTCTGTACTCTATGATACATTATACATATAAAAATATAATAGGTATTTATATGAAATTAATTAAAGTGATAACAAAATTTTTAAATATAAGTTAAGAAAAAAATCAACAAATCAATGAAATTTAGTTGGTATTGTATTTCAATAGGTAGGTATAAAGTTCAGCATCTGCAGGTGCAAAAGCATATCTTTGCACCTGCTACATAATACCAGGGGGTTCAAATGCACCGTCGCGCATCCCCGTAATTACGCCACTGATCAATAGATTCTACGAGTGTGTGGGCTAAACATTTTTTACCCGGGATTAAATCCTCGAAAACGATATTTCGCGTATACAATTATTGTCCCTAAGGCCTAAATCCCGCGTTCTCGGAAAATTTAAAAATGAAATAGAAATTTGCGTATACGTACACACACCCGTGACCCGTTGCCGTCCAGTTTTTACATTATTGGATTTTTTCGAAATCATTTTGCATGCCGCGGACCACTTGATATTTACCTATATAGTAATAAAAATCTATGTTCATATATTTGTCCGGACTGAGGTACATCATCATAAACCGATTTTTTCATCAAGTTCTAAGTATTTCACTCCCATTTTTCACCTTCATCGGATTTGTATACAAAACTAAGTGCAGGTGAATCCAGCTACTATAGTCCCGTTCTGGAGTAGTCACCCAAAAACCTCTATATTATTATTTTGGCACACATTGTATTAGAGTATCGACGAGTGCTAACAAATATTACATGAAAATTGGGAAAAGTCTTGTGGTATCTAAATATCTTGTATAAAAACGTTTGTCAACTTTATTAACAGATAAAAATATGTAGTATCACAATTTTACTTACAACTGTATACATGATTTATACGACTTATATAATGTTTGACGTATCCCTGGTTGCATGAACAATCGCTAAACATTTCATGAATCCATATACGAGAAGATGTGGCAATGTGGCTATAATATTATAGCTCCTTATATATAGATATGATTTTATTGTGTCCAATGATCGGTAGGCATATATTTTAAACTTTATAATGAACAATTAAATTGTTACATTTTTTATGCGATTCGACTGTAATCAATTATATTATTTTGATTAAGTCAAACGATAACTATTGTGTTTCGTATAGTTGCTCGACAAAAAAAAATATGCGAATAACGCGGTTTTCGTGTACTTATACAAATTGCAGGTAAAATGTAAATTAGTATAAATCAATCTCTGCAGTCCACTCTGGCTGCAAAGCCGGGTAATTGAGCTATATATTATAGTGTATTATATTATAATATACAATATAAAATAGTTTTTAGATTTTATTGTGGTGTACGCGTCATTTGCAGTCGAGAGAACCACTATACAAAGTATTATTTTTTTTTTTTAACTCGTCTACGATTTTCGTGATTATTATTATTAATATGTATTGTACGAGTATATATATACGATAATGTAGCCGGAGGAATCGGAACGTATAAAGTCCATATAATAATATTAGATCGATAAACGGGTTTATGACCGCGCGTACCTTTATAAATATAATATAATATTAATATGATATGAAATGTAGTACGTTTTGGCGCGGTTGACGTGAAATTTTCTCAATAATTTCAATCGTTTTAATAGAATGCATTATATACATTACGAGCGTTATTGTGCTGTTTGTAATAGGATGATGTGTATTAAATATCATTTCTACCTTCCGTGCCCTAAGGCTTTTCTGTCTAAGTGTTTTTACTGCGCAACAACCATCACGCTACTATTACGTTGCCGCGTATTATCGTCGTTATTTTCCTACCCGATGTGTAAGTGCGTATATTATAATATTATGCACCTACATTGCCGCCGTATACCTATCAGTGAAGTGTGCCCACGCTTTTTATTATTATTTTTTAAATTCCACTTATATAATAGGCTATAGCGTCTCAACACTCTCAACGACATCATTTACATATTATTATAATCATCCGCGATGGTAATTTATTATATATATCACGCATAAACGCTACGAAGAAATGCCATTTAGCGCATATAATAATAATGCACACCATGCACAATATTTTAGACAGTATATTATTATATTTGATGAGAATTATACGATAACAATATAACATTAATATAACTTATTATAGTATGTGTGGCGAATAATCGATGTTGTTAATCTCTATACACTTTTACCGATGTTTAATTATATATTTTATTATTATAGTATACGGAACATCCGCCATTGTACAGTCTCATTATGATTGTTAGTTCGCATTACTATATATATATTTTTTTCGGTGTTGTTTTCAAACGTTCGAATATAATAATTATTAATTATATTACTCGTATATTATATCATTATTATTATTATTATTATCATCATCATACCCGCTGTAGTCATTATACTAACTATACATTTTTACAGCAACGCGACAATGATCTATATTGTTTTAGAGTCCTATTTATGTACGTATGCATATCTATATCTTCCCATCTAATAATTTTCGGATTGAAGACGTTTTGATTTTTAGGTAGTAATACTATGGTTTACATATTATCAGTAGGTACACCTAGGTATACGTATGTACATAGGGATGTCCAGTGTATAACATTCTCGCCAAAAAAAATTATTACCACCGTAAATATTTTCTTTGGATTTTGGATTAAACATTTTGTCCATATAAATGGGTTTTTTTGGAAAGTGAAAAGTAGAATTGTCGAAGTACACATGTTTATAAAAAATCAAATGTTGAACTTTTTATTGGGGTGAGCAAAATAACTTACTTTTTTTTGAAAAATAACAACATCAATTTTATTTCAATAGATTTTAATAGACTCGTTAAACATTTTTTGAATTGAAACGAATTTTTTCAAAAAAAAATTTTAAATATTGAATTTCATGAATAATTTGTTGTTGTTTTTTATGAAGGTTTACGCTATTATGATCAAATAACCATAAATGTACGCGAGTTATCCCCGAGATTGTTTAATTAATACAAATTAATGTAACTTTATAAATCTACCAAAATCTAAATAAAAAAATGTTGTAATTTTTATGATTTCTATTTCCTTAAATTAGTATTTATATCCCATATTTTTAATTGGTATTTCTTGTAGGTATATGCGAACGCGAGTATGCAATTAGCTCAAAGTGCGAAAACAAAAAAAAAATTGTTAAAAACCCATTACTCGATCGATTGTATCCTAACTTACTTATACTTTTATAATTTTGTAATTAGAAAAAAACTTTTTATACAAAAATTGTTTAAATTAAAACATCCATCCGAATCTGCGTAGAAATAAATCTTCGTCGCTATATATAAAAAAAAATAAGTAATTTGTAATGCGTATGCGCTTACCAAAAGTTTTAAAAAAAATGCTCAACACTATTGCATTCTGATACTCCCGACTTATATATATTTACTTCATTTCGATTTTATAATGTAGTCATTAAGTAAAATATTTAGTAATAGTAGCTCTTAGCGTGCTATGTGCAGATTACATTTAGTCGAATGATAACGAACACGAATTTAGGGGCGTAGTCCGTTTGGAACATTAGTGACCCATTTGTTTGTCAAATGGAATTCAAATATCGACGGAAAATAGATGTTTTAAAAAAAAATAATAAACACGATAATTATATATTGTTGCCGATTTGACCAATTTTACGGCCAAAGTCATTGTTTTGTTGGCCGTCGTAAACCAGGTTTTAGTTTTTCCGGCGTGAAAAAAAAATAATAATAAATAATAACCGTAAATATTGTATCGTTTTATGACGTTTGCGTAAATTACATTCGCTCGCGCCGCCACAAACTATAAATATTTTAATAATATCACTTCCGACGTTAATTAAAGTTTCAAACATTCATGCTGTAATTTTTCATCACAAATCCGGCGGACGAAATCGATGTTGAAGTTATTTATTTATTTTTACATGTATATATAAATTTTTTTTTTTGTTGCAAGTTTTCACTTGGCCTGCTGTGTATATATTATTAATATAGGGAAAAAGTTTTTTTTCGCGCGTATATAGAGACTTTTTTTGTCCTGGACTGTTATATTATATTGATTTAACTAACTCGAGCTAATTCGGCCGGGAAGTCTCAGTTTTTGGACACGTCCCAAAATCCTCGGACAAGGTCTTAAAACTGAGTATAAGCAATTTCGCCCGAATGTTTCATCTATATACGGTGCACTAATATAGACAGGGCCTTAAATCGAATAACGCGTTCCACCAAGTTCGATCACGTTTATCAATTAGCGCGGATAGTGTGACGTGCACGCATGTGTGTGTGTGTGTGTGTGTGTGTGTGTGTGCACATCACGTTCATTCGGCGAAGGATTTGCGAATTATTTTTTTTTTTCGATTTTAAAACCCGATGGATTTCATCTATACAATATATAATATAATCCATACAATATATATATGTGCCGTGTGTAGGGGAATATATATGCGCGCTCAGCTGCAGCGCTCCACGACGTCCGGCCGGCCGGTTCGTGACAGGTATATTATATTACGATGATATTTTGCATTATAAAATGTGTTTTTCGTGATAACTGCGCGATGGAATTGGTTTGCAGAAACCCCATCTATTATTCGAGTAAAAAAAAAAAAAAACAATTTACTATTGTGCACGTGCGTGACAATTTAGTTTTGTTTTAGCCGAAAGCGACTTGCTGCGGCACATATGTTTTTCGTTATAGTCGCGACAGTCATCGCATGTGCAGTGTGCTTTTTGAGACCCCAAAGCGATGATAAACACACGTGAAACTCCGTGCGATGTATCCCTGTGGGGTGTTTAATATGTACGGGAAAATATTTTCGACCCTCTGCAGAGTGTGATGGTGATAAGGCTAATCGAGTGTCACGTTTTTACTATTTTTGGTGTCTATATAATATATAGAATGTGCACGGCGTACAGACGCCACGTGTTTCTAAAAATTCGAAATCCAAATCAACGCTCGAGTGTTTCCACGGCAACGGCTAACGAGGCTGCGTAGGTACTATATAATAAAGTGATGTATATAAATACAACTGTACGAAAATAATATGACCATAATATATTAATTGTGGCCCTGGGTTTCTCATGTTAACCTATCCGAGCTGTGACTCGAGGGGCCGATCAATATTTACCATTTTAAGATGTGTATAATATACTTTGGTATACCTACCAGATAATTCACTGTTGAGAATCTTAAAATATTACCTTTGTATCGTATTATTATTTTAATGTTTTGTTATTCATCGTTTTCAGACTTTATACTCGTCCGTTCAATGCCACACTATTAATTTAAAAAAAAAAAACATGTATAATATGTGACAAAATAAAAACCGTAAAACAACATTTTTAACCTATCTATACCTGTAGCAATAATGCTGTACAGACAGTCTGTGTAAAAATGGAAAAGAAAATATAAAGTTCCATAATAATAGACACTGGCCCCTACCCCCTTATAAACAAGTGTTGTTAAAAACAATACCTTAAACGGGGTGGATTGGCCTATAGGCTTAGCCCCTAATGGTCATTAGGACCTTAAAGCTGCTCATATAACGTAGATAGTATAATATTATAAAAATAACCTTCACATTTTAGCAACAGCATATTTTTAACAATGGCGGATTTGGTTTGAATATTTTTGGTGCCACTGATAATAGATATTATAAAGGTTATCATATTTATTTATATATTATGCAGACAATTCTACCACGCAGGGCGCAGCAATCATTTAGCGCATCCGTTTTTGATCTCGAACCACTACACTCTTTACCATCCTCGCCGGCATCATTCAAATTAGTCTCGATGGTTCGATATTATAATATCATCGTTCATCGGCGTATTATTATAACAACAATACGACGTTTATATCACTTGTTATATTGCATTCGCTCTTTGCGTGCACCTGCAACGGGGTCATCAACTGCATCGGTAGCTGGAGCACCGCATCGCCCCCCCTCGCCCCCCTCCCACCGAGAATGCAGATCGTCAACTTTTGATACAGGAAAAATCGCCAACGATGACCAATACAGTTCGTGCATCGAAAACCGGTATACAGTATATCGTATTGTCGGGCTTTATACGATGATGTCTATTATAACGCATAATAATATTATATTATACGGACGTATATTTAATCTTTTCTATACTAATAAAATATTAAGAAAAAACATTGTAGGTTTGTTCGGGGTATAATCACTAGAACTACTTAACCGATCTAAAAAAAATTGTTTCCATCAAAGTTACACTATCACAGGGGTCAATTGGCCATCACATATTTTATCCCGATAATGAGTGATCCTTATTTTTTCCTAATTTTCTATAGAAATAATAATATATTTTTGTTTATCGCTATTATTTACAAAATTTAGTATATAGATAAATAAGAAATTATCAATTGGTTATTAAGTTCCGAATTTCAAAATTATTCCAACTACGCAAAGCTAAAAATACGAGAAAAATAAGTAGTTACGGTTGGATATTATTTTAGACCTGGTATTTTATATGACTGCAATGTTAGACATCTGTAATGGAGATTAAGGTGAGATAAATCCACGGGAATTTTTCAGTTGTCACGTTAAGTTTTGAACAGACTGGAGAAAAAACCATTGCTAATATTAAGAAGATTGTCTATGTGAACTGTTAACAAAACCCTAAATTGTTACCTTGTAATAATAATGTTTTTAGCCCAAAGAAAAATGATATTAATTTGATTATAAGTAATGGCATTAGTTATTATGATAATCAGTGTACTGTTTGTTAAGATATTGACGACAGATTTTTGAAACTGTTATACTGATCTTGTTATTTTCGTGGACATAAAATATAACATTGTATACGTTATATTATGATATAATAATATGTCTATGATTACTTTAGGTCACGTACAGTTTCGATATAAAGTCTGGATTTTGCCAGAAAACAACTGCAGCGTCTTGTCATCGTGATAATGGCTTATGAAAATATTATCACAGACTGTAAAAAATATTATGTATGCCGTTCTACAATTCACGACTGTTCATCTATACTGCACTCCAATATACGCGGGCTGTTATCATTTTTGAGCGTTTTATCGTTCTCTGCTATTTACTGTTTAGTCGTGTCGCTGTGTTATCACGTTAAACGGTTAGACCATAATTTTTTACGACTTAAGAAGACGCTTCATCCGCATGTGTTGTCCTTGTCCTTGTCTCCGTCTTATACATTTGACAACATACCAAAAACCATTTTGCGCAGTTTAGAACCTGCACTTAAGCTGTAGTGATAGCACAGAATAGATTTAATATATTCCATGGTGATAGCTAGGACTCCGAATTGATATAAAATACATCTATTTGAGAACATAATCTGCGAGATATCGTTTTTATTTATTATTATTATTTTATGTTTTGATATCACTTATACGAAAAAAGTTCTTATCGTTTCAAAATCCTTTATTTTTCAAACTTTTATTAAAACTTTTATTGCAGTTCCGATATCGAAAAAATAAAAACGATATTACACAGCCAAAATTCTCCTTTTTATGTGAAGGAAATTTCCTTTTTTTAGTTATGTTTCGGTTTTTTTCCGCGCAAAACATTTTCCACTGTTTTACATATTTTGTTAGACGAAGACAACACATATACTAATAATATCTACCAATATAATATAATAATAATGTAATATCACATAATGGTGCGAGTATTTAATATAGAAATGAGTTATACTTAGCCATAGATTCGTACAGTGGCTTATATTGAAATTAATTTCGGGGGGGGGGGGGGGGGGGGGAGATTATAGGTATAACTGGATACGTACAATCGTGCGCGGGATTAGGGATCTCATCGTTTTCACAAGTTCAGTTGCTGCAATGGGGTATTGACCAGTTGCCCTCACATGTATATATAAATACTAGATTTCAATATAAAGTTCGTAAAATAGGCGAGGTAAATACATAAAAATAATAAATAATATATAATATTATTTTTACAATTAGGTAATGCAAAACGGTATAAAAAAATTAAAAAAAAATTCTAACGCTGAATGAATACAATAATTAATAAAGTAATAAATATTGTAATCATGTGGCATTCATTCCATAATAGGTACTATTATACTTTATTTTATATCTTATTTATCATTTGTACCTTCCCCTATTTTACGGGCTATATATTGTAATCGTGTATGTATATATTAACATATGTGGGCGACTACTGGTACATTCGGTTGGAGACCACCGATTTGGTTGAGGGAAACCGGTGCATTTTGCTCTAGATAGGTTTTTTTTTTTTGGGGGGGGGGTGGAATCGGTATAAAAAGGTTGTTTTGGAGAGCAACTGCAGCTACTGCAGGTATATGCCCGCTGCAGCGTATGCATGTATAAGATTAGAATATTATCTTACGATGCATAAATTCGCGTTTTTGTGGTCATACACGTATTGCCGTATTGGACGATTTACGAGGCATATTTTATAATGTTATTACCTATTATGTATATATATATACGTTTCGCGCTGCCACGTGTGTAGGTTAGGTAGGTAGGTCTATTACGTTATATAGGTTGAAACGCCTCTGCACCGTTCGACGTTAATAAAAATATAAGTTCGTAATACGATACACAAGTGCATAATATAATATTTTAATATGCGTCTGCGATACGTGTGTTCGATATATATAGTATCATAACGATCATTATATACCTAAGAGTAGGTAATAGGTATTTACGCTGCGCGCGTTCCCCGAATATTTAAAAACGTTTTCCGTTAATATCTCGGTTTTTTTTTCCATCGATACCATGACTTTAACGATGAGCAGCGCTCGCGACTTTAATATTACAGGTATCGATGATGATGATGGTTGTAAAGAAAAAAATAATAATAATAACGGTCCTCTCTCCGATGGCCATTATAATAATATTATTATTATTATTATTACGGGCAATGGGTATAGTACTTATATATTATATTATATTATCATAATATATTGCACTTCGTATTAACAGTGCGCGTTAACTGTACGCCAAGTGGTTTTTTCCTCTTCAAACGACTACGATAATAATAGTAATAATATGTGAAATGTAAAATATATTAATATAATAATGTATAATACTTAACGCTTATTGAGACGACTGCGTTCGGTTTTTATGTACGGCGACCACAATTTACCCAGACCTTACCACACTGATGCATATTTTGGTCGCCAGTATATTATTATTATTATTAGATGGTGGAAAAAAGAGACGCCACTACGTGCCCCGTTACACCGGTTAGAATTGAATAAAAAACCACACCAAGACCGTATTATAAGTTGTAGTCTCATAACGTCATATGAGTTACAGGGTATATCCGGAGGATTTAACGGGACACAAATTCAACCCTCTCCGAGTAAATAGATAATGTATTTAAGTCTGACAGATTTACACTGAAAAAGCATTAAAAATGATTTTAAATCTTCGAAATACTCACTCTGTATGGCGCACAGTGACGCGCCCCTCACACAGCCACTCGTTTCTATAAACGTATATATATATGTATGTATATGATGTTGCACAGTCTTTTGTGCGTTCATATATATATCATATACTTATATATACAGCTGCTACACTTGAACGCAAGTGTTTTTTTTCGTCTTTAACACTTATATACTGCACTATATTTTATAAATCATTACTATTGTTGTTATTATTATTTATATAAATAAATATATATTATTCGATCGGTATTAGGTATTTCTTTCTCCCCCTCCCCCCCGTCCCTCCAAGGATGTCGTGTGTATGACACTGTAACGCACGTTAACGTTGTAAACAAGATTTAAAATTCTATATACATACAGCTATAGTCCGCTTTTGTAAGTAAAGTATATACGTTGTGGGCGAAACATTATCCGCTGTCATAAGAGTGTATAAAATACTATTTCCCTTTTTCCTTTTGCTGTCAGATTCGTATCGGCGGTCGCCGCCGCTGTTTTTGTCGTCGCCGCCGTATTCGACTCGTATATATATGAAACACACACACACTCACTTTATACAAGTCCTATATTATTATATCGTGAGACGAATGACAGCAACAACAACTGGTAAATATTAAAGCAAATAACAGTCGCGGCTCACAGACGACAGACGACCGGATGGGTGCGGGTGTTGCTTAAGGGCGTGTGTGTCGCTGACATGTGTCGTATACGCCACGCAAAGGCTTGACGTATATAACAGATATATTTTCAGTTTCCAATTCTCAGAACAAGTAAATTATCGACACCTGCTGTATGAGTTTTATTTAAGTTATTTTGGTGACCACGATAACGAGTGCTGCGCAAAAGATAATTAAATAGAAGTCCAACAGGATTTACACTATACAACTCTATAAGGTAGTAAGGTTCTTAACTCCCGAACAACTGACCACGATAACGAGTACTGGATGTTCGAGGGTGAGATATCTTAAACCTAGACAAAGTTTTACTCTTTCTCGACTGACCACGATAACGAGTGCTGGACGAGAACATAACTACTGCAGTGTCTTACTACCTGTTTTTAAAAGTGTTATTCACCACAACGTCTCCGTGTCCACTCGTAAGATAAAATATTCTAAAAAAAAGGAGTAAAGAAAAACAGTGACACTTGGTTTTAAAAAAAAAAAAGGAATTAAATATAATGGAATATATCAAAAAAACAAATAATCAAATGAAATTTAAAAATACTGCTCGTTGACTATGACAATAATAAGCGAAACAAAACAAAAAGCCTCGTTCCCGCCGCAGACGTCGCCTTATGTAGTGGTAGCAATTTTGATGACTCGGCTTGATTGCAGACTTCTGCTTCGAATGTTATTTTAATATTTATAATTTTGTTATATATACAACACATGTTTTTACATTTTGAGAATAAGCATGCAGTTTACGCATTTAGAGACACCAAACTGGTATAACAAGAAAATTTGTTTAATATCAAATTGTATATCACGCGCCTCTAGCGCATCTATCATCGGGATGATGAGGTGAGCAGCGGCCGTGCCAGGGAGACCTCAACAAATCTCCTTAAACACGCGTAGATTATATTTTTTGAAATGTGTTTCATTAAAATTATATTATTCTATGACGTGTATAAGTACAGTCGGTTGTAACTTTTGACATTGTAAATGTCGTAGCTATTAGTTCTCCTTCAATACTTTTGTCATTTTTAAATTTTGGCTCGAAAAATTATCTATTAATGTGCAGTATGATGATTGTGCGTGTGAAAGGTGAGTTGGAGGTATACTCCCATTATTACCATCCCATACAGAGTTCTGTTATCCGCCAATACTATGGAAGTTATCTAAAAATTTCGAGTTCTTAGAAATTTGAACACTAAGGCTGATTGTGATGGCTGGGGTGTCGGCAAATTGGGTTTCGGCGACGTGGGAAGACACGGATTGTGATTATTATACGGATACCGCCAGCCCATCTGCACAATGGTATTATATGACCTGTAGGTCACCTCTGAAGGCGATACAACGCCGTTGTTCGACCAATATATATATATAAACGTCGCTCAGTTCTGCTCGCAAATTGAAAGACATATAATTTACTGTTTTTTAATATATTATAATATTTTAGCACACAGTAGTATACTTATATGTATATTATGTCTCTATATAGGAGAAAAATTCAAAGTGCTCGGAGACGACTAATAAATGTATATAGTACATATACATATAGTGGCGCCACGTTTTGGCGTCGTAACTAGGGTGTCTCGCCTATATATATATATATATATAATCTTATATTTTGATCGAAGTTAAGCAAAAAAAAAAAAAATCAAAAACTGTTATCGCGAATTCCGGTTTTTCGTGTTTGCAAATATATAATATTCACCTCCGCGGTCGCTTTGTTTTGCTCGCACTGCACGTCATTATTATTATTATTATTATTATTATTATTACTATTATTATACTGTACAATCGGGCCCGCGTGCGAAATGTGTGTCAAAGGAAAGGAAACCGGGTCTGCTCGGTCAAAGTCGTCGTCGTCGTTGCAATAATAATAATAATAATAACTAGGTGTATTATATACTAGGTACACGCAGGCGCCTTTATTTTTTCATTTTCTCACTCCGGCCATCGTCATCATCATAATAATATTATAATAATATCGCCACAATAATGATAAGATACGATAAGGAAGGTACCGCCGTCGCCAGGCCAGAGCAGCTATTGTGCATACTATTCCACACCACCGATCGTGCCGGAGTTCGAGTCCTGCCGCTGGTGGTATTACTGTTGTGCGCGCATTGTATGTATTATATCTATATATTATACCTAATAATATTATGTAGGTAGGTTAGGACACGCGAAAATGGTTTTAAATGGCTGATGTGTGTGTGTGTGTGTGCGCGCACGCTCAGAGAATATGCCGTTATGTTTTTTATAATGCAATTATTATTTATTTATATATATGTATATATATGCATATTATTAAATATAGGCACTCGCGAGCGAGCGCGCTCACACACACATGAGTCGAGTTCTTTGACAGGATTGACCTCGTTATGTCCTCGAAATGGAGCTGCGGAAGGAAGGAACGATGAGGGAAATGGTTGAGAGAGGGGAGAAAAGAAAGAATGAAAGAAAGAAAGGAAAAAAAAAAAATATATATATATATATCAACTATACCGAGCTGGGTCAACAGCCCCCTCGTGGTATATATATATATGTATATGTGTGTGTGTGTGTGCGTTACATACAGTAGGCGCGCCTAAGTCTACTTGTATATATATTGTATAGTACTCGCATATCGTTGTTTTTATAAATCTCAGCGCCGAATAACGGGATGAGTTGTTTGGGGCGGAAAAAAGTTTATTTTTTTATTTTATCTTGAATAACAAAACGCCGCCCGCTCTCCTCCTACCCACCCCGTCACCGTTCCACGACTCGAGATCGTTGCTGTTTGCGGCCGCCTAGTGCGCCGAATATATATATATATATATATATACACCAAGTATACGGCGAAATGATTTATGGCGTCAAATGAAAAATGACTACGAAAATACAAGAAAAACTATATACACACATAAACCAGCGGCGCCCAATGTGGGTGTGTGTGTGTACAGCACATGAGAAACACTCAAGCTTATAAAATATTTAATATATATATATGAGTTTTAATTAAATTAAACTTAATGTGTATGACGCTGTACAATGTATATTTATACATCGTCATCGTGGCATATAATGTTTTGTACAGCGTGATGTTTATTTTTATTTTTTTTTTGCGAGCTTCTTTTAGTAATATTAAAAATTAAATATTATTAAGCGCCCTGAAATTCTGCGGTTACTCGGATGAGGAACAAATGGCTTTCCAGACTCAATAACGGGGTGTATGCACAACGCATGGTCATGTGCAGGTGGGGGGAGGGGGGTTCGGGTATGCCATGCAAGCGTCCCATGCAGAGTTATCACAATCAAATAGTTATTAGTTGACAATTTTTTGATCAGAATCATTTATTATGTACTAGGTTAGTTCATCATATCGACTCATATAGTATCTTAGTTCATGATTTGAAATTGCATATTTTTTCGATTTTTCCTTTCGGAAATATTGGGTGTCGATAGAAGAATTAATCGAAGTATTTCATAATTATATTTTAATCTAGAGTCATGTTCGCATTATGAGACGAGTGTTATTTTATATTGATACCTGTTGCAGGTTTTGGGAAGTTATTTTCTTGTATTGAGTTTCCTAAGTATGTTTAAAAACACTGATATACCCTGCGAAAGAAATCTCCGCACGTAACCGGGTGGCGTCATTTAGTCGGCGCCATCTCCGCGTACATTATTCGTGTATATAGGTATTTAAAATCTGATACAATTGCGATGTGGCCCACTTTTTAAATCGGCTGGCCTAAAATAGTGCTACATATTCTATACGGGGCTCGTGGCCTTCGTATACACGAATATTACACGTTGGATCGATATTGATAAAAAAACAAAACAAAAATATTTAATGACTCCGCCGCAGTGGGCTGTGCCAGTGTATATAGCGCCGACAAGTGTGGGGCTTGTTTGGCGTAGGAATATAAATAATCATGATACATATGTGTACTCAAGTACTTAGCATTCCTAGCTGTATATATGTATAGTAGCTTACATGGTATAAATAATATGTGTCCTCATAACTTAAGAGTCCTCCAGTGGTCACGGTACTGTTTGTTTTTGTAGGTATAGTATACGCCAACGTTGCTTACCCGGAAAAATAGAACCTCTTGCTACCGTTAACTTTTTTTTTTTTAACGTAGGTAGTACGCTAAATTTTTGACAATTTTTTTTTGTTAATGTTCTTCTTTGCTTATATTCGCCAATTTTTTTATTATTATTATTATTGGTTGAGCATCAACTACATAAGTTATTAGCTTTAACAAAATTATTATTACATGTTTACATTATTATGTGTTAATGTACAATTCAATTTTCTTTTAGACATAAAATTATGTTATAATAGTTAGAAAATGGATCATAATTGCTTCGCACAGGTTATCAGAGATGTTGAAGTCTTTCCTAATTTCATTGAAGTTTGGGCAGTGGACGATGATGTGTTTGATAGAGTAGTTTTTATTGCATGATAGGCATAGAGGTGGATTTGTCTTTGTCATAAGGTGTCCATGTGTGAATTTTGTGTGGCCTATTCTAAGTCGATTAAGAATTACCTCATTTTTTCTGTTTAGGTCAGTGTATTTCGGCCAAAGTTCAACAGAGAGCTTAATTTCTCTTAACTTATTTTCCGTGGTAGTGTCCCTATTCGCTTATTATATCGATTATCATCAGTTTATTTTCTCGCAGTTTTAGTCGGTGATAGGCTACTATTCCGTGTATCTCATATATGTATAATTATGTCACCATATTGTATTTTTTATATAAAATTAAAAAAAAAAAATTAACATTGCTGTCATCTGCAGTTGCGGTACTGCAGATATCTGCTGCAGGTCACTGCAGGAACCGGATGTGACCAGTGAAGTGATTAGAAAAGAATTGTGAGTTGTTCGTCATGCTTTTATTTTAAGTTGATAGGCCATCATATCATCGTACGATAATAAGACGTAAAAAAAAAATTTTGATTTAATGATGCTTGATACGATATTATAAGAGGGTTATTATTGGAATAGCGGACAAATTACATTTTTCCGTTAAACGCAAATCGTATACATTTCTAGCGCTCTGTTTAGTATTTCCCTTACATATATATATATAGTGATTTACCTATTTACAAATTATGTGTTGGTACTGCTCATCCCGACCACTGCCTTTCATCTTTGTATAATATGCTAATTTCGTGTGCAATTTGTGCGGTGCGTGTGAACCTTGCAGGTAAACGAAAAACGTATGAGCATATAATTCGTGCGTAATTATAATATAATATTATAATATATAGGTATAGTGGTAATTAGCGCCGCTTTTTATTACCCCTACGCCGTCATTGGCGGTACCTTCGAGTTTTTAAATAAATTACTGTTATACTTGCACCCAACTCTAACATTTTAGTGACTAAAAAATCTGATCTGTCCGCAACAGATGCATATATATGTTATATATATACAGGATGGTTCATTTAACGTAAAACCTAATTTTTTTCTTTTCAAATAACGTTTTTAATGGCATTGCGCATTTGTAATTGCTTACTACAGCAGAACAGCACTTCAAGCAGTACCTACTCCGATGTATGCAAATCGAATTTCGGACGATTAGCTTACGAGTAAGGTATAAGTAGATATTTAATTTTTGATGTGGTGTAGTGGAGTGATACAATAGGGTTGACTGAAAAATATTGGTCCATTACTACTCTCATCTAAATTGTAAATATACCTATAATACTTACATATACCTAATAAATTACTTGTCCGAAATTTTATTTGTTTTAATCGAAATACTTCAATACTTGGGTAATATTCTGCTTCAGGATAAAAAAAAAACAAATGTATATATGGTTTTTTCTAGGATCACTTGCAGTACAATATAATTTAATACCATCCTATTCAATTATTTGTATTCAAATATACATTATATTATATTAATATACTTTTTCTTTGTGTACTGTTCAAACAAAAAATAACAAAATATAGTCCGCGCGCCTTTTGTGTTCGTATTGTACGATTCTCATCATTTATTCATATCAGGTTTAGATTTTCAGACAAACGCATAATTATTTTTATATTATAATCAGCGTCGGATTTCCCATATGGTTTACGCTTAATCGAGTAATCTAAGGCATCGCTGCAATACATACAAAATCTGAAAGAAATAACTGATTATTTGTGGCGGTTTGGGGGTAGTTGAATTGAGATTTGAGTGTAGTCAGTATATATACGTCAAATGTTTGAAGTGTGGTCAACGCCTTATTATCATCCCTTAAGTATTCTCGAGGCAGAATACTTGTGGGGTTATAGATTAGGTTATTAGGTTAGTCCCTGGAATCTTCGGAGAGGTGTCGTATAATTTTCAGCACTGATTAAAACTGCACCCCTCAGAAACAATTATTATTAATGTTACTAGTTTATGCGATTCATTTAGCCGCATCATAAAATTATTAGATATTGTGATTGTTCAAAGTTTACCTCTCAAAATGTCGTTCGATTGTGTGAATTTGTCAAAAAAAATATGCATAATATGCATAATATGCTTATAGTGCATAATGCCTGAGTTTTTACTTTTTAATTTTGTGAATTTTCAAAACCATCATAGGTACTCGAGTTATGATATAAATACTAATTATTATTATTTCATCGCGTTACGATAATGCTAGTCGTAATATGTTAATAATGATAATATAAGTACGTAGGTATAATTATACCGTCACACGTAGTATAATTATATATGTTTTTCTGTTAATGTCCGCAATTGGTGAATGTTGACAGTCATCAGGCGAATGTGTTAACATACACCTAATAAATTGGCGAATGTTGAAAAATTAAAATAATACTGACATTTACGTTAGAATTTTGGTCAATGTTGACATACACAGCAAAGTTTTGGTTAATGTTGACATAGGTAGGTTCGTATTCGCACATATAATATTATAGTATTATAGTATTATATAGAATATATCATATATCATAAAATAGAAACGACATATTATGTTTAATTAAATCAAAAAATTATTATTATATTTGTATTATTATACGGTATTTAAATTATGATTATTTTATATTATTATTTATTACATCATTACTAACTGTCATGACAAAATGTACTACATAAAATCGCAACATTTCCACAGCTACACTTTTTTGTAGGTATAATTTTTTATCTAGATATAATAAGAGTAGTTGGGTAAGGTAATAAAACATTTTATCGAAATTATCAACTTGTACAATACTTTATACTGCATATAGGTAGGTACTAGATAGTAGATAGTATATGTAACAAAACATTTTATCAAAATTATCAATTTGTACAATACCTTTAACTGCAGCATAGGTACTATAGATAGTATAAGATACTATTTTTGAATTGCGACCATTCCGTTATTCCTAAATTAGATTAAATAATATCGGAATTACCAATATTCACCAATATCAATGTCGACAGTCACTAGTGAACGTTTACTAAAATTTTAACAAACTTTGAAAATTGTTCAAAAACCAATGATGTAACCAAATTAAAAGTTTTATACGCCAAAATTGTTTTTAAATACTTATTTATAAAATAGCCATCTTGGATTAAAAGAAAAAAAATTAAATTATTAAATTTTAGTAGTAAAACAATAAAATAAAATATAACATAATAATTATAAAGCAGAGCTCTAGAAATCATAACAAAAAAAAAAAACCATTGGATGGGAAAAAAGTGATAGCATATTAGTCAAATAAACCTTTGTATGGTCAACGAATACTGACTTATAAGTGTATTTAATGGCATATGATGCAATTATACGAACAATTAAAAATTCAAATTTAATAAGATTTTTAAATTGTACCTATAGCTCCAATTTAGTCAATTCATATGATTTTATACAACAAAATAGGTTGATTCATTAAAATGTCATGGAAAAATCGATCAATCCAAAAATGATGTATTTTAAAATGGCGGTAGCCACTTTAAAAAAATGAAGCTTTGTTGCGTGTGCGTAAAATACATGAATTAAAAAAATTTGAAGTCATGTAGGAATTTTTTATTGATCATTCTATAGTTTAATGTCCCGCAAACAGAATTGAAAGATATTTGCACAGGGTAATGAGTGATAAAGTGTACCCAGTTTTTTGGGACACGCGGTTTAATCAATGTCATTACGCACCATCATAAAACCATAATTATTATTATTTTTCATATTTCGCTTTGTTCTTTTGCTATATTATATTATGTATAATATATGTGTAAAATTGTTGTCTTGTTATTATATAATTTTCGAAGGTTGTACGTGAGATCGTAATCGAGCCGTTTGTACCATCATCATCGCCATCGCGTGTGTGAGTGTTCGCGTACACAGTCTGCAGTGTACGTCTTGCTCGAAATTCGACTTCAACCTTGAAACTATGATAGACACGGTCCTTTTTTTCACGTGGAATACAAAAACAACGCAATTACTATGACTGATAACCCATCATTTACTCAAAGTCAGAAAAAATCAATCATTCAACTTCGTATATAATATATTATAATATATTAAATAGGTATAGTCTCTGTTTTCGGATCATCTTTATTTCCCTAGCATCGATGGCGTCATTTTTTTTTTTTTTTTTGTCTTCTGTTAGACGCTATAAAAACGACGAGTGTAGGAATATATAATTATACCTGCAGGTACTTGTTTCGAAATTAATTTTAACTAACCTGCAATTCGTTTTCAAATCTATTTTTAAAGCATTCGTTTACATCAATTATGGGTATATTATTATATTTATTATCGAAAATTGTTGCACGCAGATTGTTCTACTCGTTTGCATACTGAACACTACATCACTATACTCTCGAATCGTATATGATGTACCTACGCCTGTCCCAGATGTAACGCATCTGCCTAATATGGTTGTCAGAATAAACATATTTTATCCTGTGATAATAAAATATTACCTCAAAATAATAACAATAATAATAATAAGCAATAGAACTTTTATGTTTCAAACCTGCAGCACTGCTGCAGTTGTACATTTTTATCCGAAGCTCATTTTTGTTGGAACATAATTATTACATAAACACTAAGAATAATGTGTTATTCAATAAATATATACATATATAGGTTATATATAAACTCGTTTCCCGCGTTATTGATACATTTATATTGCTTAAGAATTTAAACTTATACGTTTTATACTGTGTGAAATATATTCAAAACTTAAAGCTCATCTATACATTTTTTTTATCTAAATTTATCGTGTGCGATGAAACATCTTTGTACATTTTTTTTTTTTTTATATCATAATATCTTTGCACGCATTACAAAGCTTCGCTGTATTGATATATTTATAGACGAGTGCAGCTATTAACGAATTTTGATTCGTGGTTGATAAATTAATATATATATATATAAAATATTATATGCATTATATTTTATTTGAAGCGGAAAAAAATAAAAATCAATACTTTTGAAAACTGAGGGTTGTGTTTTTTTTTTAGAAAGTTGAAAAATAAACTTTGTTCAAAACTTATGGCTCAACTGTATATATTATTACGTAAAAATGTAAAATAAAGTTTTCGACATTTGTACGATGATAAGAATTTTATTTGCATATAAGATAGGATGGTGATGTAAACTTTAGATAACACATTCATTTCGAGAGAAAAATATATACCTAATAATATTCAAAATTATTTACATATCCGTTGCTTTGATTAATATTCTAATTTGAAAAAGTTGCATAATGATTTACTACACAGGATGGTCGTCAAAGTTTTTCATTACATTATAGACATGTCTTAAGGATTAAAATGATAAATTGATAACCATATAGAAAAGACATCCGGCAGATTTATAAACGTATATAATAATAATATTTATATTTTATATGTGTGTGCGCACGCGCTCGTGTGTATTGCTATTTGTATCTATATTGCTAAATATAAAATTATATGAAATTATAAAGATGATTGAATTTTATTGATTTTTTTACGATTTTTAATATTCATTTCTTACGCGTATATTTCTTATAATATTATGTTATAAGTGTTATTAATTTTTTGTTTTTCATTTATCTAACGGAATTCGACATTTCCTCAGACAGACTATATACATATTCCGTTTTAATAGTTTTTCCCGTTTTAATTAACATATTTTAGGTTGTACATAATAATATACTAAAACCCTACACATAAAAGTGGTCTAAAAGTGCTTAAATAAGCGTATTATATAATTTTGTTCGGTTTAATGTTTTTTTTTTTTTTTTAATCCCATTAAACAAGGCCGAGTATTATATTATGACTGTTATGTGGATAGTCATGCAATTCATTATTTTATTACGGGCGAAATAACGGATGTTCATAAATTGATGTTTTGTTTTCAGTATCCGCCGAAGTCACACGATGAAATCAATATCATGTTGGAAAATGTCAGTAAAGGCGCCACTGATATGGTGTTAAAGCTTTTGGAAACGAATCAGCAATACCGACTTAAATCCTTTCATCAGATTAAAATCCAGTCATTTTTTCATAATTTTAATTTCTCAGACATAACATTAAAAAAGGTTGGTATTTACACGTGTGTTTTTTATGTGTCTGATGTTCTTGTTTTCTTGTTTGTAATAATATATTTAGTAATAATATTATTTAATTATAATTTCCAGCACAAACCAAACGAATTACTAAAAAAACTGTTTGACGAAACAACTACAGGAAACAATCAAGTGTTATCTCATTTTGACGAATTTGACGATTAATTTATGAGATAAATAATTATATGTAACAAACAGTGTATTAAATATTATAATCTTTTTAGTTAAGTACCTATAAAATTGTTATGTATATTAAGACGTTATTAATTTTTTTTTCATCATGAAAGTTGTGTTAAGTACCTATCGTTTTTATTTCGTTGTTCTCGAAAACACAGATATTTGATGAAATACCAAAGATGTTAAAAAATAATATATAATATATATTGTTAATTGTGCCTTTTAATAATAATTTATATTGCATTTAATTTACTGCGGTCTACATTTTGAGATATTATAAAAAACTTTTGCTTACGTTAAATGTTTATAAATTATAACACCATCATGTTACATCGATATACATGTATAGGTCCATCGCTATAGGGCACAAGCAAGGTGCTCTAGGGTGGCACACAATTTTAGGTAAATCAAAGGCCACAAAATTCAACAAATATCGGTGAAGAAAAGTGACGTGTTAATATTTTCGCTTTATTGCGAAAAACATCTAATGACGGGCCTAGCTGGCTCTATGTGTATTCGTTCTATCGTCGTCCATATAATATAGTTATGAATAGGGCCTTGATTTAAATGCACTCGAAACCATACAAATATGCTCTAAAAAATTGCCAAAAATGTAATTTAAATTTTTTTATACAATTTGGTATTTTAATTTGGAATTTATTGTTAAAATATTTTTAATATTTATGTTACTAAAAAAAATTGGAAAAATTGACTTGATGCTATGATGTTAACACGCGTATGTTTTGGGGCAATATTATTCTTTCTAAACATAAATACTAAAATACATATTAATAAATACACTAAATTTGTATAATACCTATATTGGATATATGTGTATGCATTAAAAACTATAAAAAATGACCCAATGATCCTGAGATAAAAAAAAAAAAACGCCGAAATATGGAAAAATAAAATTTTTATCTTTGAAACAATCGTTACACGAAACGAATTATATACTTGGAAAGCGTTGTCTATGATCAACTAAAAAAAAAAAATGCACTTTGCATTGGAATCCGGGCCCTAGTTATGAGATATTATTAATTTATCCATCGTATATCTAAAAAAAATAAATCCAATTAATATGATATAAATTTTATATGTTTGTCGAGTGTTTGTGCTCATAATCGGATATAATATTGTAACAAATTGAATAGGTAACCGAGATTTTAGTTATTCGTATATCTATTGTCTACACATGACACTCATCAGATGTCAATGATCTCAAAACGTTTAAACAAGTTCGAATATTTAGACGACTTGAAAAGAGCTCCAGAAAATATGAATATATAAGATAGGTATATGAGATGATAGATGATGGAATTTATAACTATCCAGCTGAAATTAAATCGACATACACGACACAGCAGCGAGACTGTAGGTAATCAATTTAGGTCAATCTTGAATGTCACATCTGAATAAACTGACCCACCCAAGGCAAAACAACATTTTATAAAACAGTTACAATATCTGAATATTTTTTATTACCATATAGTACCGCACGAACGTATAATTAAATACACTCATTCGTGTGTACCTAAACAATAAACATATAATATATTATACACATTTATGATACACAACGAACACCAAAAAAATAGAATTTACATAGATTATTTTTCATTGAACCTAATAATAAACAACAAACGGCTGTGACCAAATTAGATGTGATAGGTACAGACGATGTCTATTATATATTTATATACCTAATGATAATTTTTTTATTTTTTTTTCAAAAACCACAGAATTATTTTAATACATACAACAACGCGTTTTTTAACAACCACACTGGTACACTTTCAACTGAAATATATTTTTTTTTTATTGATCATATAAACTCGGCAACTATGACCATTAGTTAAAATTTAAATTAAGTTATGGTATTTACAGTTTTAACAAATATTTTTCTCTTTTAAATAGTACAAAATTAAAAGTAAAATATGATTAAAAATCGTATCCACGAATGTTTTACATATATTGTTTTTAGATTAGATTGCAGTAAAGATCTGTCGCTTTCGAAAATTGCATCATCTGACTATATTCTCCTCGGCGCGGTGTAAGGCCTCAGTGCAACGTCGAGGTTCCTGTCCAGCCCGTTGATTTGTCGATATCTTTCGCATTCATTTGTGTTTTACTGTTAGTTGGACTCCAGCTGATATATTATTATGTGCGTTGATGTATGTTATCCTGTTCGAGTCATGTGACTGTTCTAAGGTGATATTTGTTCTGCGTACTTTTACCTATATAATGTATATATAATATGTTATAAACACTTGGAAAATTTTACCATAGGTATCAAGCGCCAGCTCTGCAGATCAATCGAATTCGGTTGACTCGTAGAGGAGATGCAAGTGGGACAGTATGGTACTGATAATTATTTAAATCTGCAGCTATGGTATTATAGTGTACGATTGGTGCCTTACTGCATTATATTTATACGACGTTTCCTGTTGACATTACAGATACGTTACATTAAACCGCGGGTACTGAGTGCATGTGCTGCAGTAATAGTAAACTGAGCAAAGAAAGTGAGAGAGATTATTGCGGGAAACGAAACTGCCGTGGGATTTGTAACTGCAACTTAACATTTCTAAAAGAAAAATACAATATTAAGCGTAAAAAGTTAATTCTAATATAGCTAAGGAATCGAATCGATATAAGAAATGTGTCACAAATTACCGTTTCGTGATTGTGTATAATATTAAATTACGTAAGTACCTACGGGTGTTTGACACAAACATTATAAATTAAATGTAATTTCTGTAGTTTTTCACCATGGAGGCAAACATTTACAGTCGTCAATCTCTATTTATAGGCAAGTCGTAGGGTTTATTAGGAATTGCAGACTACTTCTATTAGTTAAATACTCGATAACGCGTTTTACTTATATTAAGGACCACGACGATACCACTTTATTACCATCGGATAAATGATTATTTCATGGTTGGACGGCGTTCGATTCTTATAAGAAAAAAATTGGCATTAATTCGGTTTAAAAGCATCAGAAATATAATTGCGTTATTCGCGAATATAATAATATGATTTAAACGGGACAGACATCATTCAAGAAAATTAGAATCCAAAAGAATACGAAATAAAATTATGATCCAACTATTCTGAGTCATTCAAAATTTCAAACCACACTTTTGCGTATGATATTTAAAATATATAGGTAATCATATCATAGAACGTATAGGTAATAACTATATAATAACTTTTTAATAACTTATAAAAACGATGAATAGCAATTTGCTTACATACAATTTTCTTATTTGATGGATTATGTTTTTTTTAATAATTGTAAAGGTATCTTATTATAATTATAATTAATAATACGAATAAAGCCTCGATGGCGTGACCATTGCATGGCTTTTTAACATATTATGGTACTTAAATATTTAAAACTAGATTGCACAATTTAATAGTTTTCATAGATAATAATATAGGATGTAAAGGTATCTGTTAACGTTGGTATTTTCAAACAATTTAAAGGTGAAAATTGTAATTAAATAGGAAAACTATAGAGATAATAATATGTGATTCATACTATTTATTATTGTTGGGAAATTATCTGTACGTAAGCTGTTGTGTATACATATTTTCCGTACATAAAGACTATTATTAAAAGTGTATACTAAAATAATATGTACCTAATATAATGAATTGTAATGATGAAAAAAAAATCAAAAGTATAATTTATATTTATATTAATTTAATTTTAATTTTTGAAAATGTTTAAACTTTTTTTTTGTCTAACTTTTAAAGTTATAAATATGGATTAATTTTTTCAATTCTATCTTATTAATTTTATTTTTTTTTAAAAGACCACCTACATTTAATAACTATGTCAACATTGTCAACAAATCATAAAGCCATCTTTTCCAATTAAAAAAATCCAATTTGTTTGTTCAGACGATGCCGTATATCAATATCAATTAATATTTTCTGTAAAATAACTGAGGTTTGCGAAAACATTATCACAATGGCCGTGGAACAGCAATCATGTAACTTATTATATCCACTACATGAATGTCTGAATCACTGCACATTATTACTAAACATAATACGTCGTATGAAATGTATACAAATAAGTGTTCCGCGTTTGTCTTTCTATATACACATTATCACCAGTTACCAGTTATTACTGCATATGACGTACCGCAATATGTCGCATACAATAATATGTGATATTTTTATAAAAATTGAATTAAATACGTATTATTTATTAAATAATCGACTTTAAAAAAAATTTCGGAACATGAATATTAATTGCGGTTAGAATTTCATGTTGGCAAAAAAAAAGTCATAAAAAAATGTGTTATCTGTGCGTTAACTATAATCAAAAGAATCGCTCGGATGTTGATAATAATGATAATAAATCTCTTCCTCGTTTCCGACTTCATTTAATTAATCATGACGATATATTGTTTCGTTAATCGTGAAGCTTTTCTGTTGAAAGGAAAGCTTAAATATATGTGGCGACTCTATTGGGGAGAGACACGATATATATATATATATATATATACATATTATAGGTATAATTAATTATATAGATAAATATGGCTTGCTCTTTTAAATTCTTTGCTTCTATTCACGCGAGCGCTGTTTAAAATATTAGGATTCAGCCGATTTAAGAACAAAATAAAAGTTTTAATTTCCAAAGGGTACCTACAGTAAAATATCTAAAAATATTTTTATTTCATTTTTTTTAATGTAATAATGTAATATCCTCCATCCACTTTGGGTGTACGGAGTAGTAATATGGAATTATGCTTCAAAAATCCAATAAAAGAACTTAAAGAACTATTCAAGCGTTCCAAAATATCTGCGGTCGCATAGTCACTGGAGCGCCCTGCAGGTATATCTCCGACAATGCATTAAAATCTGACCTAAAAATCTGCCCTGTCAACGAAACTGCTACCCTACACACTAAATATATATATATACAAACGTTTCCATGCATCACTACAATCCAACCCCAACCAGCTCATCGTGAATGGTCTTGCCATACCAGAACTACCCGGAAACCCAGCCAGACGACTCAAGCTATTATACATATAGGCTTGGGGTGTTTACGAGCCAAAAAAAATAATGAAATATTTCTTTTAATTTTTAGATAGTGGGCTTTACCGATGAAGATTTTTGCAATATGTATGCACGTGTGCGTTAAAAAATATGCATAGAAATCATAATAACTGGAAAATTAAAATTAATGACAATAAATCCCCTCAGGTAAATTTTTCCCTTAAGAAAAAAGAATGTCCCTCACTCAAATTTAATAACGAACCAATTCCTCTTCATCAATCAACTAAATACCTAGGTATCACTCTAGACAAAAGGCTAACCTGGGCAAATCATACAAAAAATAAACGTAAACAACTTAACTCCCGCCTCCATTTACTCCGACCTCTTCTAAAATCAAAAATAAAATATTAATTTACAAATCTATCATAAGACCAATATGGACCTATGGTATTCAAATATGGGGCCCAGCGAAACCAGCTAACATCCGTCCCATCCAAGCCTTCCAATCCATCTCATTAAGACTCTTAACCGGTGCTCCGTGGTATAACACAAATTCAGCTCTCCATAACGACCTAAAACTTCCAACAGTTAATGAACTTGCTAAAAGCTACTATAAAAAATTCCATTCCAAATTGATTAATCATTCTAACCCCTTTATCAAAAACATGTCTTCTCTCACACTACCTCTTAATATTCCTCGAAGGTTAAAAAGAAATTGGGCTAGAGACCTTCTAATCTAATAAAAAAATAATAAAATAAATTTCAAAGCCCGAACTCAAATTTTCTGAGGTTCTGTCACTGGACAGTCTCCTCTTCATGTGTGACATATCTTCCTTAAATCACTCATCATTGTGTAAACAGATTGTAATATATTTTTAATAAAAAAAAAAAAAAAAAGAAATCATATGTTATTAATTCTTATTATATATACGCAATATTTTAGCTATTCGTTATTGGTTTTAAAAAAAATGAATTACAATCTATTCAAAGTGTATTGATTAATTATTATTATTTGGAGATATGATATGAGTATCAAACATAATTAGCAGCTGGATATATAAGCATTGTGAGTAACAATTTGCAATTTCTGACAGTAAAGATCATTTTTAAACTCCAATCTACATCAATTTAGGTATTTGAAATCAGATTCATATTCAATTATTTAATAAAAATATAAAATAACTTTTTTTTCCTTTATCAGTTTGTACTGTGAAACCTCTAAAATAAGTGTATAAAAAAAAAGCAAAATTAAGCAAAAATTTGCAAAATATCAAAAAATATGCAAATACTATATAATCTATACATGTAAATTAAAATGTTTGTGCTTATTTTGAATAAGTATATTAACCATATTTTTATACGATTTCGGGATTTCTATCAAACAATGCTTTCAGCAAAAGACCAACTAAAAAAAAAAAAAAAGATCATGCTAATTCATATAAATAGGTACCCTATATAATCGTAGTCATAACTCAATTATTATAGATAATAAGTGAAATAATTAAAAACTGAAAATTACTTTAATCACTGTCATGTTAAATATATCTACCAGTCAAACGCTTGAAATTAATTACATGAATTATTAATTGACGTAATCATATAATTATAAATTATGTATGATAATATCTACGAGTAGATTTTGAGATATTATGAGACAGAATCGGGTCTAGATCACGTCCGGGCGATACTTAACACACATATTATGGACAGTATGCTATAAATAATATTATTATTCGTATTCAAGTGCGGCGTGCCTTCACTCTTCAGCTTGTCCATAATAATAATACAATATAATACTTATACACGACGAACACGATGACGCGCATTTTCGGCAAAATGGGAGCCGACCTTTTCGGCTTAATTATTTTTCAATCGCCGACCGACGTAATAATATTATCCGCATAATATATACCGCCCTACAGTGACTTGGCAAAAGCGTTCACACACGATTATGTTTTTTTTACAGGACGTGAGTCGCAAGCAATAACTAGGTACCTATGCCTATATTATACAATGTGAAACGGATAGAATTGACTTTTGGAATAACTTCTGTTCAAATTAATATTTTTCATTTTTTTTTTTTTTCATTAAGTGATCCTAGTGGTACATATATATTAAATTTTGTTTATGTTTATGTTTATTTTTTAGTACTAAAAATAAAATAATTTATATTTGATTCAGATAAATTCAAAAACGCCCATTTGTGAATCAGTTTGTAAGAAGAATTTTGATGGTAAAAACATTCATCTAAGTCAAATAGTTATTTTTTAAAATTCTTTTAAGATTCAATATTTTTTTGGTTAAATTAATTTAGAACGTATAATAACGTTTTTTTAAATATGATTTTTTATGAAATTTGTTGTCATGAGTACATTTCTTAAATTATTTAGTTATCATATAGGCGTATAGTATTAACAATTTTTGCCATACGTTTAATTAGCATAGTTCAGGTCATTCTGTGACACTCTGTATACAATATATGCGTTTCAAAAATTTATATTTATTTTAAAAATGAAGATAATATAAGGGTAAAATAAAGTAAAATATATTCTTAAAATAGTCGAGTTTTAATTAGGTTCTTTGGTTACAGATATTCAATATGGCACCACCGGCCGCCCGACATAGGTAGACATCAATAACGTGGTATTTAAATTCCTCCCGAACGTCGCTGATCATCATATCTGGTGAATGCCAATTCATAACATCTGTGATTTTGATTTTAAGCTCTTCGAAGTTTGTATAATATGTAATAGTGGTGTATACAATTTATATTTTACGTAGCCCCCCCCCCCCAAAAAAAAAAAAAAAAATCACACACACTGTGATGAGATCTGTTGCAGTGGATGAACGTGGTGGCCTGCAGGGATGAATCGCCAAATCGTCGTGTCTTCTACGCCCAACCCACCGCTGAAGCAGTTCTCTGTAGTATACCTATAAACTAATGAATAATGATTATACGGTGCCAAATATTTATCAATTATCAGCTAGATAACCGAAAAGTATAAACTTGGTTGTCTTTCCTTTCCATTGCCTAACACATGGGTCGTCTGCAACGTGCGATTAACCGTTACCTGCAGCAAAAACTATATCAGTTTATCGGCAGCTTTTTCTTGACCTTTGTGCCCAGCTGTACGTTCTTCGTGTATTGCATTATTTGTTTTGCACAAAATAATTAATTAAATACATTGGGAAATTGAAAAATTGATTAAATATCTTTAAGTACCTATCTATTTAAGCACCCATGTCTAAAACATAACTTGGTTTGACCAAAAAGAAAGGTTTGCGCACGCCTATATGATCAGTTCGTAATCGGACGAAGACTTTTGAAACACCGCGCGAACATGCTGATCGTTTGCCGGCTGTTGAAGTCTCTGATCTCATCGTCTGTCGTCCGCCGGACCTATAGCTTTCCACGAGTGCACTACAGCTATAGACGATCGCTTCCGATATTATTATACGTATATCGTAACAGTGCGCGGTGTCGCATCATTACCTGCCGGTGAAACACGATTGCGCCCGTCCTACCTTTTTACATGCCAAAAACGTAACACGATTGCGCCCAGCAAATTAGCACGATTGCGCCCGTTTTACCTTTTTACCTACAAAAAACGCAACACGATTGCGCTCTGTGAAATATATGTCTCGCCCTCAAAAAATATTGGTCTTTGTCCAATACAATTTTTAAAAATACAGTAGAAGTAGTAAACTCAAAGTTGAAGTTAAAAGTTCGAGTTAACCAAGTTCGACTGTATTAATACATGACAAACATTGTTATGACATTATTATTTTTTCATAAACGTATTTTTCCAATGTCTATGCAAGTATAAAACTAATACACAGGAAAATTTAGCTACATGGAATATTTGAAAGCAATGGGACCACAATTTTGTGCCATAAAATGTAATTTGTAATTCTATTGGGTTTTTTTTATGGTACATATTTGGACATATTATAATTTAAAAAAAATATATATTATTAGTGTATACTAATGTGGACACATAATATCAATATATGAAATATGATATAATATTATAACTAATGAAAAAAAAAATGTAATTCGTATTTTTCGTAATTTTTTTTTTTTTTTAATTTGCCTTTTATTAAAAAATAATTATAGCAAAGCAATTATAAACAGTACCTATTTTTCGTAATTGTATTGAGTTATTTTAGACATATTGTAAAAAAATGTATAAGAAACAATTTTTAACCAAACCAACAATTTAATTTTGTTGCCTAAAAAATTAAGAAGAAAAATTGTTAAACTTGTCGAACTTGAATAACTCGAACTTCTAAGTTCAACTTTGAGTTACTACTTCGACTGTATTTTTAAAAAGTGTATTGAGCAAAGACCGATATTTATAAGGGCAAGACATATATTGCATGGAGCGCAATCATGTAGCGTAAAAAGGTAAAACGGACATAATCGTGCTAATTTGCTGGGCGCAATCGTGTTACGTTTTTTGAATGTAAAAAGGTAAGATGGGCGCAATCGTGTTACAGCCTTACCTGCAATAGAATATACCTATGACACATCTACTGACATATACCTATAAACGCCTGCCGCCGCCCGGTAGGTAATTGACGTTAAGTGCACGAGACGGCAATTAAATACTGTGAGAAACGGTGTCCTTGACCTAGGCTGTCGTTACAATCGTTATAATTCCATCCACGAGGTATATAAAGTACACTTGGCCAGAGTTCAACATCTCGCACGGGTAGGTATCTTTCAGGCCGAGTGCGATCGATTCCGGTTTGGTTGCTCCTATATGTCGTATATACCATATTCTACCTCTCTTGCTCCACTTTAGCTCTTTTATTGTCAACAACTCGTCTATCTCTTTATCGACATATAATAATGGTAATGTTCGTGGTCGGATCAACTCTATAATAAAAAAAAAAATAAGTTAAAAACAAGTTTTGGTTCGTCATTGGCGGTGGTACACGACCAGTTTGGGCACCGAAAGTTATTTTTAGCTCGTACCCCATACCTTTTAATAGATATACATACAACAGTGCTTAAGTACTAAAACATGTCGTTCTCCGTATACGTGCAGGTATACTGACTAGTAACAACTTAAAAAAAAAAACACTCAAGAGCGTATATATCACTGTATCGGATTGTCGTAGGCCAAGATGTATAATGATAATAATTATATATTTAGGAATGGCCTACAATTTAACATGATATTCTAACAAAAAATAATAATTATATGTTTGCTTAATCTAATATTTTATTAAAACATTGTTGGTTCAAGGTCAATAAGTATAATAATCATTACAGACTTGACACATATTAAAATACAAATTAAATATAATTCGTTTAAATTCTTAAGAGATGTTATACATAGTAACCTATAATTTATTATAATTTTTTTAATATTATTATTATGTATTATTAATTACACACGATTTAAATCTTATTTAATACAAAATTAAATGCGAAGAAATCACTTACCTATTCATTTTAAATTTTTTAGAGTTATACTAACGAAGTTAATTATTAGTTCAATAGGTGCCTACTCAAGTTCTGAACCACTACTGAAAAACTTAAGAAACAATCAAGCAAATAAAAATTTCAATATTTCAGTTTGGTTTACATATTTAATACGAATATAATATAAATATAATCATTAATCAACTAATCAAGCGAGTATTTAATTCATTTAAAACCAGTGCACAAAAATAATGCTGCATATAATATCTTCTTGAAATATTGTTTTCGTCTCGATGTGGAATGATTAGTTTTTTTTAAATAAAAACAATATTTTAACTCGAAAGGTTAAATCAAATACTTATAAAAAAATTATAAGCATTTACTAAACAAGAGAAAAATAATGCTTTATTAATATTATATTTTCACTTTTCGAAAAGTATCGCACTTTATCCACTTTGTGATATGCCTACTCAAAACTAATTAACAACATATTATAAAAGCTACCTATATAATTGTTATTGACGTATAATTAACTGAACAATTAATAGCACTTGGCAGTAGGTACATTGTGAAAACGATACGTTAAAATTTAACACTAAAACCCCTTCAAAATGTTCAGCTCTTTTTTTAACTATACTCAAAGCCTTTCAAGCATTCAACAATTTAACGAATGAAACATGAAAATAAAGATAAACGTTTTCGGTTAATTATTTTATACTTTATAACGACGTGCTTAGTATTTTTATAATTATCGTACTTTTCGTCATCAATGAAAAATTAACTTGTTCAATTTGAAGAAAAAAAAAACCTCTCCGTAATGGATCATTTTTTGTATACACATATATAAAGGTAATAAGGTGGATATTTCATATCACAAACAAACATAAAATATTGATTAATAACTCAGAAATATTCGTTTTTGTAATACAGTCAATATCAATATTACTTTTATCTTTTAATTTGTCTCATTTTATTTTTTATTTCGCAGTAACATATATAATAACTAATTGTGGTTGTGTTTATTATAAACAATAATTTCATTTTTTTAAACTTACATCGTTAACTTTATCTTGCTGTAAACTTTAATTAAATTAACACATTTTTTTTTGTGAGTTAAAGATAACTAACATAAATAATTGAAAAATATAAGCTCGAAAATGAGTTGAAGATGGTCCTTATGGTTTATATTTTAAATTATTAAAACATCTGTTCCAGTATTCTCTATGTAATTAAGTAAATTAGTTGAAACTGACAGTAAATTTAAATTAAAAGCTGAAAACCAAAAAAAAAAAAAAATGTATTTATTTTGAAAAGTAAGTGCCTGTATAATATTACCTTGACATTTTGTAATATGTAAATAGCATACTTCAGAAATAAAAATAATTATTCATATAATTATAGCATTAAGTATAAAACCTAAACATAAAGTAATCAGTAATCACTAATTACTTATTTAATAACTAATTACACCATACAAATTTTATTACAAATTTATTATTTAAATAAACTAAACTTTGTTTCCAATTGTTTATTATAAAAATTCAAAGAGTATACAAAAACTAGGCATATATATGAAAGCAATGATATATTATTATAAGTTACTGTAAAATAAAATAAAAATAAATTAAAAGATTAAAGTAATACAGTCGGTGTTACAAAAACGTAAATCGCTGAGTATTATTAATCAACTTTTTGTTTATTAATGATATAAAATATTCACCTTCTATATTTATATAATATAATAGTATAATTACTAATTAGTACCTGTATTAATGCATCGTTATAAATTTCTAAATCGCCTTTGATCTTTATTGTGGTAATATTTTTCGATTACATTAGCTAGGTACTTGCATTGTATTACAAAAAATAAAATACATTTTTAATATTTAACAAAGTGTCTTCACTGGAAGGCTTCTCAAATCTGTTATTTATCCAAGCCATCTTTTATTCATTCATCCCTTTTACTTATTGTTCAATTTCATTATGTAACAGATTGTAAATATAAAAAGATAATTAAATACATTTTTAATATTAAAATTGTTTTCAAATATAATAATATACTCAGGTATGTATGATAAATTAATGTTTTTAATATAATTCAAATAATTTTTCATTTGTGGCTCAAAAATGGTTAGAACCTAGGTAGTAGATTTAAATGTATCTAATTTGTTTATCGTATATTTCGTTTGTATTTATAAAGTTGGTTTGATATTTTTTTTTTTTAAGAAAAAGCGCTTATTGAATTTTTACAAGACGTAAAATTGTAGTGACAAGCTTCAATTATCGACTTTTAAAGAAGATTCACATCAGAGTCATTACAATAAAGAGATTAAGAGGACGTCATACTTCGTCTTAACGCAATTAGTTTAACGTTGTTTTAATATAAGAATAACTTTACCAATTAAACAATTTAAAAATGAGAATATTAGCGCTCGGCCCATCAAGGTTTTTTTTTTTTGTATTTTAATTATCCTTAAGAGAGTTATATGCATTTTAAAACCAACAAAAAATTTACAATTTCATAACGTTCATAACTTGCTTCAAGATTAATGTTCCATAAAGTATGCTCACGTGAGGCCCTGGATAATATTTTTATCTATCACTAATTATATTACATACTGTATAGTGTATACAATATTAATTTTTACTACTAGATGGCCAAATAATAGAATCTCCTACAGTCCTACAAGTCTTGACCTGCGGGATACAAATATGCAATTCATATAACAAAACATAATATAACTATTTTATATATAGGTACCTATATTAACTTAACTGAATGTCGTAAATATTAAGTACAGAAAAAAAAATATAATATATATAACCAATCAACTATATACACGAAACCCATGATCACAAATTGAACACAATAAATAAAATAACAATTTTTTAAGACTAACCATATTAATCTATATGTATAAAATATAATACCTATATAATAATATATAGTAACTTAAATTTAACACTGATAACCGATTAATGTAAGTCGAAGCTTAAGAATAAATAAAAAAAATAATACTTTTATAGGGTTCGGGTATAAAATGTTTACTAATTCAGTATTATAGGTATATAAATTAAATAATATGTGCTAGGTAACTGGTAAGTAGTACATTATACATAATAATTTATATATATAGAATTGGTAATGGTTGCAAACTGACTTATAATAAATAATAAAATTAGATTAGAATTAGGTGATGCGCAAACAACATATTTTTAACTAAAGTACAACAGCCCCTGTCTTATCATACTACTTAAAGATTATATTGGAGATCAACATTTACACGGTAACGAAGATTTAAGTAATACAATAAAATCAGGCCAAAAAGAATTCTGGACCTATAAAATTTCCACATTTAGGAAAATCTTCAGGTACCTGAGGAAAACTTCCATCACTGGGATTTATCACTCTAAAAATTAATGACAAGCCACTGGACCATTCGGAAGTTTTTTCACTCCTGAATAACCAATATCCTGAAACACACAATTAATTTATTCAAACATTTTTTCTAGTTTTAGTTAATATTTATCGACGGTCTAAACTGAATTCAGGAAAATCTTGTATTTATTATTATGTTAGAGTTTTGTTATTTCACCTATATGTACCTATGTCATTTGGTATATATGTAACTTTTTAAAATCTCATTGATTGGTATTTTTATAAAATATTAGACTTAAATCTTAGTTAAGGGTTATCAGGTTGATTTAATCTCAGACCTAATTAAAATCACTTTTTATTTTTTTTTATTTTAAGTGGTTTATTATATAAACGATTGTAGGACTGTAGGTATTACCGAAATTACTCGTACAATAAAAAATTTTTTTCATACATAAGTAAATATTTTTTTTATAAATTGACGAATCGTTAATAATTTAAACACAAGAAAAGAAGTTAAAATGTAATTTATAACCGATGGTGTTGATCGGAATTAAGAGTGCCATTACTAACTAATTGAAAATAATAAAGCCTAACACATTATTTCAAATTTTCTCATAGACAGTGAACTGATGTAAATACAAAATAGATTAAAAAAAAAAAATAATTCCATAAATATTTATTTTACAAGATAGATTAATATAAACAAGATTAAGGTACGTTAAAATTAGTTTTTTTTAATCGTTAATTTAAACTTTAAATTGAATATTTGAAATAGCTGATCATAAATGATAAATTATAATTTGGACTTTCCCTTTGTTAATATGGAAAAATATAATTATCAAATAAATTATTACCATTAATTTTTTAACAATTGTTTTATCTGACAATAAAACATAACAGTAAAACTTTTTTTAAAGATATGATGACATTTTATATATTTTTTTTTTTATACGAGATATTTTAAGTTTATAAAAGTGAAGATAAATACATAAAACTTTGAAACAATGATGAAACCAATCTAAAAAAATTTTAACTCATATTTTTAATCTAAATGTGTTTAATGTTTAAAAGTTAAACGGCTAAAGTTTCGCACATTTCCTTGATTCTCTCGAAGTTATGGAGTAAAAACTTACAAGTAAACTGTATACATATATGTACGTAAAATGTATACATTTATTTGGAGACATTATTTAAAATAAGTTTTTAAAATTTTTAATAAAATAAAAAAATCTTAGATGGAATATAACTCTGCATGTATAGGATATATATATATATGTGTGTCAACGTTTTTAAAACTACTTTTCATTTTATAACTGTTTACAAATATAAAACGTAAAAATACTTTTTTTTTCATAAGTATTCCTCGTGATAAATTAACGCATAATACCTATAGCGTAAAATATATCTAGTTTAAAATGATGAAAATAACTCACTGTAGGTACTTCTTATTAATCTAAAGAAAAATTAATATGTTTTTAATGAATTCTTTCATAAATGTAAAGTGCACTTTTTATAAAATTGTCGTCTTTGGCAACTCAATGATATGACACAAAAGCGTTTATATAAATACAGGGTTTTCAACCCTTTCGAGTTTCTATAAATTTACAAAAGATCTGTTTGTGTAAAGACCCCTATTGCGTATTGATATTAACATGAATGTTTCTACTCAGGACACGGTTTCCTTATTTCATAAGATTGGAGTCTTAGGTACTATTGAGGTTGGGGTTAGGTTAATGGTAGATCATTACCGGGATTGTCAGCGATAAATCGCACGACTGATACACCTGCTGCTGGCACGACAACGGTGTTCTTCAGCACCGATCTATCGAGTTTCCTTTGCACTAAGTGCGAATCACTGTCTAATTTCTTCGCATGATCTGCTGACTTGACGAATGCTTTGCTTTTCTGACCGACCACGTAGAAACTGTGTCCATGCAGATAAAACGAATGAGATCTGTCCGTTTTGAACAGCGTGTGCTCTAAGAAAAAATATTATCACTTTATAGAACGATTATCAGCATAGTTTAGCAGTTTAATTCTGAGATAATCAAGGGAAAATATTATGATGTTGAAAACTGAGCATAAAATATGCATAACATAAATGCAACTATAAGCGGGCTGTGGAGAGCTTATTCTTTTTTAAAACTTGTAAAAGCTCTTCCAAAATATATTATTAAATTGCTTCCTAAAATATTAATAAGCCTTTTAAAATTCTATACTGTAGTTCATTTTTTTTTTTTAAATTTTTTTAATTTAATAATACAATAATTTCATTTTTTTTTTCAAAAGTTTATACCTAACCATTTTTTATTGGTTTAGATTAAATAAATATATGGTAATTAACTGTATATATGTATTCGTTTTTAAGGAAACGATTTATGTCGATATATCGGTACGATATTATACACTTCATTTTAAAACGTATACACTGCAGGGCTATAATATACAGTCAGTACATTATTGGTATCGTGAAAAATTAAATTTGACAAAAAAATTTTTTTTTTAATTTTTAAATGAAAATAAATGGAGTTGTTACTTTTTATATAATATCAGTTGGGATTAAAGTTCAGAAGCAATAAGAAAAAATTCTGAAGTAATATTATTAAAAAAAAAATGTTTACTTTTAAATGATTGAACACATTTTTTTTAACTTAATATTTATTCGCATGTTTTTAGTATTTCTAGCGTATATTTAAGCGTTTGAATGACTATTATTGTGCTTAACAAGATTTCTTAGACCTATAAGTTATGAAATCTACGCCTTATTATAACATAACAAACAAAATATAACTATGTTGCGTCGCACCACATGTGTTAAATATGTGTTTTTTTTTTAAATTAATAACGATCTATAGCAATATGCGATTTATACAAATAAATTTCAGGAATGATTCGATTTTGATAACATAATATTCTATATGTGTGAGTATACTGTGATATATATATACCTGTATCGAAAATAACTAACTCCGTAGCAGAGCCCAACGGCAAGTCGATGACATGTGTACACTCGCAAGACGTAATACTAGACCGACATTTGAGTGGCACATTTTCCGCACTACACAGTATCACGTCTTCGGGCTGTCGCAATAGCAGCGGGGCGGACGGTAACACCATCGACATGTTGTTGAAATTCGGCAATGACCAGCTTCCCTCTGTAAACGTTCGTATAAGTATTATTGACAGTTATATGCCGACCGCCTGATGCTATTGTGTTTTTATTGTTTCGTTTACCGCTGAGTTGATATTTAATCGAAGAAAATCCCAAATAAATGGTATTTTTCAACTTGACTGCAGACAACTCGTAGGGCAAGCTATCAAGACTTGTAATGGACAAATGTCGATCCCCGTATTCGGTCTTTTTAAAAATTCAAAAACATTAAAAATTATTAATATAAAATTGTAAGTTATTATATTTCAAGATGATATATAGGTATTAATTTACTATAAGTATATATCAATGGCTATAGCTGAAAGACTCAATTTTGAAGCAGCTGCGTCAACTTTTCAAAGGAGGTTAGGTTAGGTAACTTATCAAATAGCCCCACGGATTTGTAAGGTTAGACATTCGGGGGTGGTGGTGGTGGTAGTGTTAAGTACTTAAATATAAAAATGCGTCATTTAAAATTTAAATTCAGTCCGCCACTGCTATATACCCTAAATTTTGGACAAGATATCCAACGCTCATCGTGAGTATAACAATCATAGTAAATTATACCTATAAGGTTAATAATTAACTCTACAGTCACAAGTCCACACAAAGAAATAAAATTAACTAAAACAGTGTTTGTGTTTCTAAAAACAATTTCGACAGTCTCGTCTTTGATGAGAAAATTGAGTTTTTATTTGAACATGTTTTTGCAATGTATTATTTTATTATATGTGATGATGTGATGATGTGAACCCGCGGACAACTATTCAAATTTATAACAATAATTACAACAACAAAATTCAATAAATGGAATATAGATACTTTTTAATTATAATAATTCAAAAAGTATATAGTGTTTGATTTAGGTCTTGTAACATTTATTAATTATTTGATGTTTATTAAATTGAAAATTGTACAGTACGATAATTCCATTGTTTATCCAGCTATAGAAATTAATAACTATCATCGACTGATATGAAAGTGCACAATCAGCCGAGAATAATACGTATTATATTCACACTCGCAAGCGAAATTGAATGGACTAATAGTCTGTAAATGTAATTTGGAAGAACTCCAACATATAATAATATAACGAAGAGAGATTCCTGTCTATGGTGAGCGTTCTTTTTTAACGATTTAGCTTATTTGTTTATCCAGAGTATAATAAACTCGTAGTTTGAATTACAACGGATGTTCATTAACCTACAATTTTCAAAACACTATAGACGATAAAAAAACTAAAACTGATTGTTAAAAAAAATGTTAATAATTACATATTATAACTGCATTAAATGGAATAATACATATCACACAGAATATTTTACATCTATAATAATATATAGAATAAACTTATAGAATAAGTACTTAAAATTTCTTAAAATTTAAAGTTTATAAAAATGATTTAATGTTTATATTATATTTACGAACTTATAATGAGTCTATAATTCAAAATTAAGAACATACGAGATACATTATATTAAGTATTTTTTATAATGCTTAATTTATAGAGTATATTAAAGTGTAAATTGTTATATAATCATACAATTTAGTATAATACAATATATATTTTTAATCTATAAATAAACATGACGTATGATAATTGTTTGAACTTAAAAATGTTTTATTTATCATAGTTTTTTCATATATGAACTCAACATGTTATATACTCACCGGTTTTACAAGATTTTCTGTGTCTGAGATAGAGTTATATAATGTCGAGTTGTATTGTATGTACAATGTGTGTGGGATGTGATTGGAATCTTTACAGTGACCCTCCGAGCTGACCGTCATGTCATAAATTCCTTGGTTTCTGTTTGTCGTTAAAATGAAGTCTATCGTTTCACCTTTAAACAAATAGAATAATGGAGATTTGAGACGATTGCATTTTACGAATTGGTGAACATGTTCATTTAACACTTAACCTGGTTCAACTTGAATAACATCGACTGGTTTAGGTTCGATCGCATGACCGTCTATTGATATAACTGTTAAACGATGTTTATGTACTTTTATCTCGATTGGACATTGCGAAACTCCTCCTGTATTTATTGTTCTGAATCTATACCTGCTATTGTTTTGTACTGTGATTGACTGAAATCAACAAAATAAAAATTAATATATTATTTTTTAATTTATAGTTTTGCAATTATTTAGATATAATAGTCGTAAGTCGTATTTAATTTTTCAAGGTTTTTCGATAAATCGTGTTTTATTTTGATCACTGGCGGCCAAGTGTTGAGACGAGCTAATTTTACGGTGCAAATACTGCTTATAATTTACTAAATTTAAAAGTGATTGCGAGTGCAGCATGTATGCACATATATACTATGTGTTCTTGGAATATAAGTTTGCCGTTCACTAGAAATGTTTGTTATAAATATCATAATATTGAATCGTGTTTGGTATGAAAATATATATAGGTTTTTACGTTTTATTTATCGGATATTGGGTGATAACCTCCAACCACGGTAAAAGTGCGTTATAATTTTAATATTTTTTATTACGTGTATAGTAAAAATTTACTATAACGTCGCCACTGATAATACGAATTTTTAATTTAACCCTAAACATGTCTTTCAGTTATACAACCTCTATAGATTCCACTCATCATATTACACTAAATAATAAATTACAATATGTTTTGTATATCGTTCATTCTTATTAGATAGGTAATTTATTTAATTATAGATATCTTGAAAAGTTTCGTTTACCGAGTTCGATTCCATTCCATTTACACGCATTTCTTTGATACCTCTTTGAAAGATTGTCGTGTGTTCTACGAGTAAAACGTGAGGAATTTCATCATAGTCATAAATGGAAGCATGCGGTTCTTTGCGTTTCGACTGCTTTACTATAAATGCTCCGAATACTCCATCGGACAACTCGTCGCCTGTTTATATAAAAATATGATCACAATATAAATGTGCGACGTGTATTGCAAAAGTTTTATATATTGTAATGGCCAAGTGTGAAAACTATAATATACAGTGCACAAAATAAATAAATACATTCGCAATGTGACTCTTACATGCTTTTAACGACTTGTCTAACGAGTAAATTCAATATTACGTAATACGTATATAGTGTACTTGTAAAATATTGTAAAAGCAGCAGTGACGTAGTGAAATGAATTATTTCATGGAACAATTCTTGTTTTGAACGACCTGCCATCCCTTGATAGGTTAATATAATATACTTATTATTATTGCATTCTAATTGATATCATATTCAGATGAAGTTGTTGATCTTGTACTACAATTTCTCATTAAAAATTAAATCTAGTATATTCACCCAACCACCAAATTATCGGGCAACTGCCCTTCAAAATCATGGTTAACATGCCACCGCCGCGTGTACAAGAATAATATAATAATCACGCAATTATTAAAAACAAACGTTCAAATAAGAATTACTGTTATTTTTTCGTCTAATTGAATATCCTGCAGGATATAAATCAATCTTGTTACGTAGTTTTAACCCGAAAATTCTTTCGATCAGTCTATATAATAAGTAACTACCGAAATAAATTATGCACTCTAACTATAGGTTTCTGTAGCTTATTGATTTCAGTATATATTTTACCCGATAATATCTGCCACCAGTGAGTTCCTGCTTGAGCGGCTCTAAATTTATATTGAAATGTAGTGTGCGGTAGTATTGGACATTGTGTTACCATAGGTGCTCCATCCATTACCGGTGTCTCTTTTTGCCATTGACCTCTCCAGTGTACCGAAATACTATGACCGGGTATTCGATTAACAATGTCTATTACCATTATGTCATTTTCACATACCTATATAATAAAATAATAATTTTTATTATTTAATATTAACAGTTACAAATCTATACTAATATAATGATATATCATATTTTTTTATCAAGAACTATTTATAAACAACACGTTTTATAATTACATTTGATAACAAAACAGTGGTCTTCTTAGAAAAAAAGATTAAATCATCTACGCCATATTATTATGTTATATACTCATATCGTATATTTATATTCGTGTGATAATTATATTATACGAGTATATATATACAGTAGAAATCACTACAACGAGTACCGGTTTGAACGGGTTATTTTTTGAAATGTTAAAACGAACAAAACTATAGGACCGGCCACAAACCCATGTTTACATATCGAGTGTGAATATAACGAGTAAAATAATACGAAATTGCTAACTAACGACCTTCCCTGTTACTACGAACACGTACCTGAAATATATGAAGTTTTGGCCATTATTTAGGTCGATTAATCATTGACATAATATTATCTTTAGTTATGTAAATATGGATTATTTATTAACAATAAACACGATTCCTAATCATTCCAAATTTTGGTGTTTTCGAGTTAATAAAAATTACAAATAGCATCAGTTCACAGTTTTGTGAGGACGCTCACCGTGTCACGTCGTCAGTTTACATTGGACAAAAAAATCGGAATAATCGAAAGTTTAGAAAATGCTGAGAAAAACAGCGTAATCACAAAAGAATTTGGCACCTCTACGTCGACGATTTCAATCATATTTAAGAATTGGGATACGTTAAAAAATATGTTTTAAGCCACTTCGCTTAAAGCAAAACGACTGCGCACTGCACAACATAAGGACCTTGAAGAAGCTGTACTAGTATATGGTTCAAACAACAGCGGTTATTTAATGTGCCTACGAGTGGTCCTATTTTGCAAGCAAAAACTGACCAAATGGCTGAAAAAATAAAAATAGAAAATTTCAAATGCAATGCATCTTGAATTCAGCGTTTCCGACCACGGCACGATATCGGTTTCGACATGAGTTCAGGTTAGTAATTTGCAGTTAACACTGAAATGTGTTCAAATTGGTTTATGGTTAATAACATCGATGAGGACTACGTCCAGATTGATGACAATCTCATAACGTCAGAAATTTCAACGGATGAAGATATAGTCAAAAATTTCATGGCCAGCCAACAAGTTGAGGCAAATAATGATACTGATATCGATAAGTTTGATGATGAGTTTGAAACTATTGCGTAAATACCCAAAGTCCGTGCTGAATTAAGGACACTATAGAAAAATTTAATTATACAAAATATAAAGGTATATACAGAGTGATCATTTTATCAAACAACACTCATTATTTCAAAAACTATTGACTTTTTTCAATTTTTTTTTTTTTTTTTAATTTTGGATCCATCTTGTTCTAGAACTATATATTTTTTTAAATATTTTCACCCTTATATTTATCAGGTAAACCATTATCAACTTTTGATTTTCAAATTACAACCTAGCTATACCTACTTAAAATGTCATAAACTAAAAAGGCTATTTTTTCAAAGAATTTTCACGTTTAAATTTTCAATTTTCGTTAATCCGTTTACGAGATATAGCCTCACAAAGTTGGGTGGTTTTGGATGGTGTTTGTGTGTTATAGGTGTATGTTAGGTGGTATTACACACGAACACCATATAAGTGTTGTTTGATAAAAGAATCACCCTGTATATATGTGTATTAGAAACATCGATCAACACTAAATACATGAAGCGTTCGATCAAAGATTATTTTAAGAAATTAAATTCAAGTGTTTTATAATTATGTTTAAGTAATATGTATTGATAAATAAAGTATTAAATCTCCAATCATAATAATTAATAAAAATAATTCGTTATAACCAATTTCTACTGTATGTAAAATATAATATAATATGATATATGTTTCAGAAAGATCCGAAAAAAATATGCTAATTAAACGTATGACAAAAATTGTGAATACTATATAATAAGTAAATAATAAATTTAATAAATACTCATATTAGAAAATTCTCAAAAATCATATTTTTAAAAGTGATTTGGTTCCAAATTAATTTAATTAAAAAATATTGAAGTTAAAAAAAAAAAATCTAAAAAATAAACTACTTGACTAACATAAATCTTTATACCATCAAGATTGTCCTTATAATCAGATTCAGAAATAGGCTATTTTGAATTATCCAAAAATATTTTTTATCAATTTTTAAGTTTTTTATTTTCAGTATTGAAAATAAAAATTAAAAATTTAGCACAAGTGTCTATGAATTATATACGAAAAAAAAATGTTTAAATATTGTATGCAACAAAAGTTATTGCATAATGTCAGATCATCGTAAGACAACCTATACAACAGGTATTTAACGTATATTAGTGTGTTGTATTTACTTCACGACAGATATGTCTTATATAGTTATAGTTATTATGTATAATACAATTATTTAATAAATTAGATAAGTAATAAAATCATTAAACATACTCTTATTGGTGGACCAGTAATTTGTCTATTAGCAGTAATAATTTTTTCTGAATATCTGTCACAATAAATTTCATGTTGGCATTCCGTTTGATTGTTGGAGGAACACTTTTGACAATTGCTAAAATGTGATTATTTTATCATCAGTTAATTTATAGCTAATTATAAGTGACAATAATTTCGAGGCATGTATAATAATATATTTTATGCATACCGTATACTTCATGTAAGAGATACCTACTATATAATATCTAAAAATTAATGTAATTTGCAGTTAAATAAAAATGTATTGGCTTTATGTGAATCTAAGTATTATGTTCAAAAAGGCGCAACATTAGCATGTGTCGTATACGTCTTACAAATATTCAACCTAAAAATTTGCATTTAGCAAAACCAATCTCGTTTACCCTTTTTTATATCGAGTCCATCATGCTTGAACGTGTTCAACAAAGACTCTTATAATTTGTTTCGCACTCTCTGAAAGTCTGAATATACCTTGTCCTCCATGGCCCAACACATTCATACTCTGTTCTTACACATTTATAATCTACCTTTGCTGACCTCATAAAGATAGCTAATTTCAAATTTATTTCCAAATGTATACAAAATTAATTCACCAAAATCGTTATTTAAAATGAATTTCATAGTCCCTCCACATGATCCATGTTGCACAAGATATATTCTTTACCATTTTCTATTCTGGTTTCCAGCTGCAACTGCTTATAGCCAATGCTACGTCTCATGAGCATAATAAATGAAAAACCTAACTTTTGTTTTTAATTTTTGCTCCTCTTCCTAATTAGCAATAATTTAATTGTATGTTTTATCTTCTTCAATTATAATTTATTATCTTTCTTATTAGGTACCTACTTAACTCTCATATTCACTTTATTATTGTTATTGCTATCTATTTGTTGATCATATTGTTATTTTCTTTTGGGCCTTGGCCTAGCTTGTAATAAAAATAAAATGTTGTAAGTTATAATTGCTCTACTATCAAACTTAATGTAGATATTAGAACATTATTTATGTGTCTAAATTGGTTTTATTTTGTTATATTTTAATTTTTACACAAGTTAAATAATAATTTGTATATCATAATATTTTACATATCTCATATATAACCACTCATAATTAATAAGTGGCAAGTGATAGACATTTTAATATAAAAAAACAATGTACAAGCCCACTACACAGATAATAATTTTTTTTTTTACAATAAAGTTTGATAATAGGTCAATTTACTTTGATGACTAATAAGTTAACAACACATAAAATGATTATATTCAAACATTTTTACTTTTGAATTTTTTGAGTCTCCAGCACAATTTTGTATCTGCAAATTAACGGCCAATCCAGTTCATGACATTCTCTATCACAATTTTGTTTTGATGCTTCTAAAAAATATATAAATATTATCATTATGATTTTATTTAACTGCCGTTATCACTTTAAAACTATATACTAAATTTTCGAAACAAATACCTATAAGCCCGATATCGTTAAATGTACCTTTATTTCGTAATTCTTTAATTGTATAATCATTTAATTCTTATGGAAACACTAACAAGTGGTTGTAAGTACTCACTTGGTAACTCAGTATTCCATAGAACTATCCCAGTAATCATAACTACGCCTAACACCGCTGAAATTCTACTTTTAAGACTTTTTAACTGCCTTACTGAAGCCATATTTCACTGCACTATTATAGCTCTTACACGTGTATAGTGTGCTATCCTCGGAATGCGACTATTGCCGTTGCACACAATTTCCACGATAGTAAGAATAGTACCTATCTAATACATAAGTATACTACTCTATTGATGCATTGTTAAGTCTTAACTTTCTCCCACTGATTATATTACTTTTTTCAAATCACAATAACGCAAATAAATAACTGTTGCACCTATTGTACATATTGCATTGTACTTTGTACGGTTATTTTGTGGACTTATAATACAAATGCGAATTATGCACAAATTAGCATTATATTGTAACCTATAATTACACAAGAAAAGTAATTGTCACTCTTCCATTAAAAATACAAAGGTCCTATGCTCGCACATTTGATTAAATAAGTTTTATAATATTTATATTATTTATATTCTTTCTTGTTACCATATAACAAACACGGTAATAATTACAGTACCTATATCAGTTTACCCAAATGATTGATTCGTGGCGATTACAACACTCCTGACAGATCATCTTTTATAATTTACAAAATTAATGAAAACATTAATTATAATAGCTATAGTTCTCATTAAGGTCACACGTGTGTGTTAAGAAAAAAAAAATATTATTTAACCTTGAATATCTCAGGCTGCCGCCATAACATAATGTATTGTATAACTACACATCTGCCACCCTCTGACAAATAAGAGTTCCATAGTCGTTAGGTGGTGTGAAATAAGTACTTATATAATATGTTCACACCCCAAATCTCAATATTCTTAATCCTTAAAAAGTATGATGAAAAATCGTTTCAGACGCTTATTTGTACCTACGTGATATTCATCAGAAAAAATATTATTTTTCAATACCAATAATATAAATTTTACTCTGTTGTAATTGGCTAATTTAAAATGAAAATCCTAATAGTACCGGTCATCTGAATTATGTTAGAGAAAAAATAAATATAATTTCATTTTTAGTTATTCAATAACATTTATAATATAAGTAACTTAAAAAATTATTATATTGTCTGATCAAATAAAGTCATCACATGTAAAGCGCGTAATTGGTATACATATAGTAATTTAATAGTAATATGTAAACAATATACTGCAATTAATATTCAATGGTGAAAATATGATGGTACATTTTTTTTTTAAATCTTGTTGATGTGTACCCACTATTATAAAATAATTATAAATTAAGCATAAATGTATAGGAAACGTCCAATATGGCTGTTAAAGTATATCATGATTTATAAAATCAACATAACATATTATTTTGTATTGTGAAAATATTATAAGTTATCTTACTTTTTAAATTTCATTAAAATATCCATTAATCGTCAAGATATTATCCGATTTTTCATTCATCCATTATTGGCTGTCAAAAGTAGCCCTTTGAACCGTATTCACGTACATAAAATAACCAAATATAAAATATAATTCTTACTGATTTTGAGTTTTTTTTTTAATCATAAAACAAATTCGATATTGTATAATGTTTAATATCATATTAATATCTTATGTAACTGGTTACAACTTACTGTAAACTTAATATTATTCAAACACTATGTATATGTATAATATGGTTCTCGTATACTTTTGTATTTTAAATGTACTGAAGCAGTGTAGCCTTCACACTGTATACACATATCTCTACACAAAAAATACCTATATTGAAATTTCAACCTAGGAAAGAAAGTTTTTATAACATAATATATCATATCAACTAGATTAATACATTCAATTATGTCGGAAAAATGGTAACTCAAACAAGAAAAACCATATAGCAAATTAACTTATGTTAAGGATATGAATATGTATATTAATTTTGAGCCAGAGGGATTCCAAAATAAAGGATTGCGTTGAGTAATAATTTAATTTTGGTATAAAAAAAAGATTCAAAAAATGTATAAAATACTATTTATTTTTAGTGCACTGGCTCATTCATATGCAATTGTTTTTAATTAATTAGATTAATGTACCTACAACTAAATCGAACCATTAATTATTATTTTTTATATAAATGTGGGGTATTTTTATCACTGTTCTCGAATACTTGAGCAATTTTAATAGGATTGTACAACCAAATAATAATTTTATACTTAGTAAATTTAAGTACCTTCGAATACTGCAATCTTTAGTAGATTCTATAAAAAAATAATGATGCTGAGAATCCGTAACAATCTATGATTGATTCTAAAATAAATAAGTCCATCTCTTAGCTCTTTTCCACACACAGACACGGATTACGCCGTACGGCTGTTAACACGCAATATCTACGCGTAAATCTTTCATTAATGACTTCAACATTAAAGTGAATATTCATCTAATCAAAATAATAATATTTTTTTTTTTTTTATTGACGATAAAAGTTTATTTACAATCTATACATACAGTGTATAATAAGTAAGTGTGGTGACTTAAAAAAAAAATATATAACATTAGTTACAGAGAAGGAAGGCTCCCAGCAGTGCCACCTGACAAGAAGTTAGGGTTTGAGTTTATTTATTTTATTTTTTATAATTAGGGTTTTTAGTTTTTTTTTTTTTTTTTTTTTTATTAGGTATTGGGCAGATCTCTTGGCCATTGCCTTTTTAACCTTATAAAAATAATAATATTATAATTAAAATAATATTCATCTAATCAAAAAATGAATGTAGATTTTCTGTAACTGTGTGGTCTCTGTTTTAATTTCTATTGGACCCATACCACGGTTAAAAAATCGTATATACAGGGTGATCCTTTTAACGTAAGACACTTATTATTTTGAAAAGTTTTAACTTTTAAATTTTTTTTTTTTTGAAATGTTGAAATTTAATTAAATATGAATCATTTTTGGATTTTTAAATGGCAACACCTAATATATATACTCATGCCAACAAATTATAAAACTATTTTTTTTAAGAACTTCTGCATTTGAATTTTTTGTTTCAATTTAATAGATTTTGAGATATAGTCAATTCAAAATACGACATGGGAGAAACTTTTCGTGTTTTTTTACACTTGTCCTTAAAATCAATAATCTTTAAATTAGAGTTATCAGGACAGCTTATAAACACTTATTACATTACACACATAGATATTATTAGATAATAGTCATGGACATGATCGCGATATATCCTCTTATTTTATAATTTATAATTATTTATTATAGTATGAAAATAAATATTTATTTTAAATACCTACTATGGTTATCTATTAACTTAATTGGACATAATAATATGTTAACTTCTGGTCTTTACTAACGAAAATCACAATACCACCTAAAAAAACACGTAACTTTGAGGAGCTATACCAACGGATTATTCAAAATTATGATTCATAAGAAAAATAGTTTTGTTGATAGTGGTTTCACCTAAAAAATAAGGGTTAAGATATTAGGAGCCTAGGAGGTATGGAAAATGTTAGACTATTATAACATTTTGATATTTAAAAAAATTTTAATACTTTTTGAAATAGTGAGTGTTTTACGTTAAATGGATCACCCTGAAATATTATGTGTTAACATTTTAATACCATAGTATAATATTCTTTACCATTATACGATATTGTGACTATTTAGGCATAGATGTCACGTAGTATATGTATTGTATTTTTGATGAGCGATTCTCATTGCAATCGTTAGGTAAGGCTTTCTCTCGTTTATATATTGATACGACACTATGATTGTATTTTCACCAGCTAGACTTCAATAGTTAAGAATTAATATAATTCGTAATAATAATATCTAATATTTTTTTGTCACTGTCACTTTCTCAATATTCATTACTCATCAATCTATCTATACAACTATAGAATAAATACTAAAAATACTATTTAAGCTTAAATTTTTACTATTTAAGTTTATTTTATTTTTACCATATAATTTATTTTTAATTTAAGCTAATATATAGATTAATAACTGTTTAAGTCCCAGAAACTAACAATGTTCACATAACCCTGCAATTATGTAATGTCTGTTTGTTTACTGTGTCACTATAGGCAACCTATTCGACAAGCAGTCTTGTACTTTTATTTTTTCTTAAATAAAGTTGTACTCTCTCTAGTATACAACACACAAAATCGAAACCTTGCTCTCTATCAAAAAATAATAGAAACGAAACGAACACGGACCAGCTTGTAGTATAATATAATTATTGAAAAATAGTCATAGTCATCCATAATAAATTATTAAACACCATATTATAACATCGACGACCATCTATGGTACCTACCAAAGTATTGACATTAAAGAAGAACTTCAAACGTGAATGACCAAGCGTTTAAGTCTCTGTATATTTTACCTTGACGAAATTATCAAATTGGTACCTATAGTTAGTTTGAAAATATGTATTCAAAGAAAATCATGTATATAGTTGTATGATAGTATAAATCGTATAAATTGTATACGAAATGTAGCCAAGCGTATAATATATAAAGATAATCTTAACTATTATCAAACGCTGTCAATTACAATAATTGTGTTTTATTTTCTTTGAACTTAAATACTCATCATAATATAATATTATATCACATCAAAACGTCTGGATATAATATCCAAGTTAGTTAGGCATTGCAGTATAAGTGATTTTTATTTTAATATTTGCAGATGCATAATATAGTATACTAGATACATACTGTATGCATACATTTATAATTATAGCTACTTATCTATATTTAAAACACGTAGACATGTGATAATATGAATTTAACTTTTAGTTTTTACACTTAAGATATTAGCAAACATAATATCATACTCTAATATTGTGTTAATTAAACATTATTAATTATGTTATGCATAACGCACATAATGATTATTTAAAAATATATAGGTACATATAATGCGTATAATTACCAAAATCGGGAACAGGCGTATAATAGATTATAGTGACCACCACTGATAGAAGACCGACTAGAATAGATAACCGTAGCATGCAAGCGCACAGAAGATTACTTTCGGTCATTTTTAAAATTTTTGATTCGCAGTCTGATTAAAATCTATAAGTGTTAGTTTAACAGCACTACCTTACTTTAATTTTACTTTTATTCGTATAAGTCACCATTTATTAATTCTCAAGTACATAATATCAATTTTGTTACGAACGGTCGTATTTGTTATTACATTACTTGTTAACGCGTTGAGCAAGAGCAACTCACTAGTGAAACTTCAACGTGATGCATAAAGACTGGACGGTGCTATAGGTACACAATAATATAAAAGTAGGCCAACCGTACAAACAACAGTCTATTACAGTATTACATCAATATCCAATGATATAACACTAAATTATACACCAACTACCGAATACATTTCAAGGGTGATGTTTACAACATGTAACTTATTTTTATTAGGCCAAAACAAGCATGTGTTAATTATTGTAGGCGTATAAGCCAGTGTGGTTACGAGGGGGGCGGTAGGGCAATCACCCCTCCCCTTGGGCCGTATTATTTTCATAATTTTTAAACCACAAAATTGGGATAAAAACTGATATCATTTAATATGTAGAAAAAAAATAAGAAAATAGGAATGAATTTTCTTTTTATATTTAAAAAATACAATTAAAGACTTTTTTAATGGCTTTCATAGACCACTAAAATAATTTTTAAGTTTTCTCACCATTTCGAGGGGGTAGGAGGGCTGCAGCCCCCTCAACCCTCTTCTTAGCTACACCTCTGATTAACAAAATAATATTTGATTTGATAGTTGATACTTGATACCAAAGTTCATAAATGATTAGCTGCTGCTGATCTATGATAGATACAACAGCAAACCATAGACATGCGGTTTCAATTCGCGATAATCACTGATGAGAACGGAATTTTAAAAAACTACAAACGTTAACATTTTACAGTCACAAACACTCAAATATTTTATAATTTATTTATCAGTTGTGGATTGTGATATTATGGTGTTCTGACATGAACATTTTTTTAAATTGCTTATCAAGTTCTTTATATAACTTTATAATAGACATTATGGTACTATAGTCTATACTCTATATAGAAGGATAAATTAATTTTTATCGAAAAAATTGCATTTAAAAATCTCATTGCAGTGTACATAAAAAATATGATATCTACTCTAAAAGTGTCAAATACCCACGAATCCTTACAAGCAGAACTGACTATGGGACGGTTTAACCTTGGAGGACCCTCTCAATCCAAGAGAGCACTGCTAATTTCTGTAGTGAACAGCATGCTCCTGTACGCAGCGGTAGGGTTCTAGGGTTCTGACCCCCCCTGAAATTTTTCATTTTACAAAAAAACCTTATTTACCACCATTTCAATACACATAGTCGATACATTGTTGGTAGTTTTTAATAGATATAAATTAAATTGTTACCTTATTATTAATTATAGTTTGTATATTATCATAACTAATTATACAAAAACTGTTAAATAAATTATTTAAATTATTTACTCATGCAAAACCCTAACTGAACTAAAATTCTGCGTACGTTACTGACTGTACGCCTCTCCAACGTGCAGGGCGGAAAGAGCAAATAAGAGCAAATTGTTATCAAAAAAGTTAAGCCTGCGGCGACGGCGAATTTCGGTAGGTGTAGGTATCCCAAACCATAAACCCGGTTTAAGTCGACTTACGTGGCGCGTTTCAGTCACTCATCAATTTGTTTATTATAAACAGTGGCGTATCCAGAATTTTTTTAAGCCCCCCCCCCCCCCGCACATACTGTCTAAAATTTTACCATATACAACCTACTACCAAAAACAAAAAACAAAATAAACCAAATATTTAATGTTTTTAATGCAAATAATATATTTATATTTTCAGTCAGTCATTAAGTTAATATTATATATATATATACATAATAATAAATAGTAATTTAATAATAAAAAAGGATTAGTCCAAACAAAATTAAGTGTATAAAAAAAAGTAACAATTGTATAAAATTATTTTGACCAATCTACGAATTGCAATTTTCATGGTGTTTTTTGTTTTTGGAAAATCCTCAATTATTTCAGATTTTGAAATGACCTCTTTTTTATTTACGTTTATTGTTTACTAAAGCTAATCCATTTAGGTAGTCTATTTTCAATCAACGTTGATCTTATAAGTATGTTTTCAGTCGTTTTAAGGTATAAAATGTACGTTCTGGCGTAGCTGTTGGAACAGGAAGAGTCGTGAATATTTGTAAAAGCAATTTAATATTAGGCACAATATCTATACAATAAAGGGTAAAGTCTCATTGGCGATTTGAGGTTTATTCACTGTGCTATTTTCAATTTTGCCCATCGTCTTTCCATCGATTTTGCCATATACATAACTCAGCCTAGGTTAGAATTAACGGAAGATCATTATCGTACATTTTTGCAGCCTCTAAAATAGTTTTAGTATCATATTTATTGAAATGTGATGGGATTAACCCTTCAAGTGGATTAATTTCTCTTTGATGAAATCGTGTCCTTAATTCACATATAATTTGGTCAAGAAATGGAATGACTTTATTTTGTAATATAACTGTAATGTTAACTCTTTTATTTTGTTTTCCATAAACTCGAGGTATTTTAATATCGACGTCTATTTTAGAAACAATCTTAAGTACTTCACTAAATGTATTTCTGAAATGACTATCAACATCTTTACAAATAGATTCTAAAGATATTAGTGATTACTGAATACTGGTATACCCACAGAGTTTCATTGGTATAAGCATGTTATTGTAGTATGCGTTCGTGTATACGAATAAATTTAAATCTTTAAAGCAAAATCTAGTAAATATGACCAACGAGGGAGGCATGGCCCCTGTGACCTCCCCGCTGGATACACCACTGATTTTAAATTTATACACATACCAGTTAAAATCACAATCAATTCATCTCTTCAATCTTATCAGTTTAATAATTCACTAATTAAAGGTAAACCAAATTGGGATATATTCTCTAATCAAATTAAAACAAATTTAAAAATACCAAATAGTATACCTTCTATCCAAGCGTCGGAACAAACGGCCGAACATCTAATTACAGTCATTACAGAAGCCGCACAAACCTGCTCCAAACCCACGACATATAATAATATCCAAAGTATCGGTTTTTTACCTCACCATATACTATCTATAATCCGACAAAAACACATTGTTAGACGGAAATGGCAAAACCAAAGAAACCCGGCAACTAAAAAACTATTAAATCAACTCACCAAAGACGTAAAAATAGCGCTACAGAACCACCGGGTATCATCTTATAATAATTATTTGTTTAATATGCGACCGGGTGACACCAATCTATGGAAAGCTACGAAAAGATTGCTAAACCAAGAAATAAACACTACCCCCCTCTTCGTACAGACAATCATCTCGCGATATCCGATGCTGAAAAATGTAACGTCTTCTCTGAATTGTTATGTAACACATTTTCTGATAACCAAATCATTAATATAAATAACGACCGTCGAGTTGCTGAATTATTAGAACTACCCGATTACTCTGTTCAAAAACATATGGTTGATGTAACACCTAATGAAATCAAACTAATTATAAAAAAATTACCAAATAAGAAAGCACCAGGGCACGATCGCATCACTAATTTAATGTTCAAAAAGTTACCCAATATAGGACTAGTCTATATGACAGCATTATTTAATTCTCTGTTAAGACTTGAACATTTTCCACTGAAGTGGAAAATAGCAACAGTCATACTTATCAAAAAACCTGGTAAGGATAAATCAAATCCGGACAGCTATAGACCAATAAGTCTTTTAACCACCTTATCCAAAATATTTGAAAAGGTTATTCACACTAGGTTACAAGATTTTATAAATAGCACAGACACTATTCCTAAATTTCAATTTGGGTTTAGATCGAACCATTCAACAGTTCAACAACTATTACGTATAACGGAGCATATAAGCACTTCCTTTGAAAAGCAATGTCATACTGGTGCCGTATTTGTTGATATCTCAAAGGCTTTCGACAAAGTATGGCACGCAGGTCTTATGTTCAAACTAAAAAGTATAAACACACCAAAATACTTATTTTATATTATTAAATCCTTTCTTTCAAAGTGTTCAAACAGACAATTTTCAGTAAAAATAAATGATAACTTCTCTGATCTTCAGCCTATTACAGCAGGTGTACCTCAAGGCTCTAAGCTGGCCCCTATCTTATTTAACATTTACATATCCGATATTCCACAGTCACCACGTACCAACATTGCCCTTTTCGCTGATGATACGACCATTTATACTGAATCCCGTAATATAGAAGCTATAATTCATAACTTACAAAGCCACTTAAATATATTAACAGCATGGTGTAAAAACTGGAAGATACAAATAAACGCATCAAAAAACACGGCAATTATTTTCAGCCTCCGTCGTTACTCTACTCCACTACCTCTAAAATTCGACAACGAGCCCATACCTTGGAAACCGTCAGTCAAATACCTGGGAGTCACTCTCGATAAGAGGCTGACCTGGGGGCCTCACATATCATCAAAACTACAACTAGCATACCAACGTCTATCAATGCTATTTCCAATAATAAACAAAAAATCAGTAATTCAAAAAAAATGTTCAATACTAATATATAAGCAATTACTACTACCAATAATTACTTATGCATGCCCAATCTGGGGAAACTGTTCAGCTATACACTTAAAAAAAATCCAAATTTTTCAAAACAAAGTGTTAAGAATTATTACAAATGCTCCGTGGTTCATTCGAAATGATAATATACATAAAGACCTCCAAATTGCTAAAACTGCAGACCTCATACGCGCCTTATCAAGAAATTTCCATAACTCTTTACTCAACTCAACAGGCTCGCTTCACTACGATCTTCATATCCATCCACCACTTCAACGACATCTAAAACGCGGCCGCCCCCACGACCTAATTAGTTAAACTCAACCTCCAATCTTTACCTGTATACGGTTATGTTTATATAATTTGTATTAGTTAGTAATCATGTAATTACCTTATACTTAGTTTAGTTCTCTCATCTGTCTATCTGTGTAAATTTGTTCAATTACTAATATTTTATTTATATTTATATTTAATTATCATTTTAAAATAGCCAAAAAAAAAAAAAATTATGTTCATTTAACTATAGATGTAGATAGCCATAGGCTAGGAACGTTTTATAATTATTTAAGTTAATAATAAAAAAAAAAAAAAAAATTATAAAAATAAATGTCTCGGCTGACATTCAAGTACGGTGAACACCTGGTGGTTCGTTATCGCGCCGCCACCACGCACCCAATTTTTTGGCAACGACTGTACGCCATTTGTTGGAACCTCATGATCAGTGGCGGCGCTAGGCGTGGGCGGTGTGGGCCATTGCCCACGGCCTCACACCTCAAAGGGCCTCGCGTTCCATAGGGCTTTATAATTAACCATAGAGAAATATGACAGAAGTTAAAAAAATTTTTAAAAGGGCCTCTTTAAGTCCACTTCGCCCACATGTAACTTTTACCTCGCCACGCCACTGCTCATGATTCGGGCACAAAGGATTGCGGCTCTTACATACTCACGAGAGCGTACCGCACAGTCTCGGCCGAGGTCGATTTATTGCTAGGTAAAATATACCATTTCGATTTTAAAAACTGTTCTTTATTCAATTGAGTAATTGTACCTATGGTTATTTAGATAAGTGCTTCGTTCTTTTTAATTTAATATAAATATAAGTTTGTAACCTACAGGTGGTTGGATACAATTTGGAAGTGCTCAAGAAAAACCTGGGTCGCGATTTAAGTAATATACCCACTGACTATGATATTATGAACTGATAAAAGCAGCTTATCACGTAGGTATTTGTAGATATTTTAACTTCAAAGTCTAATATGAATCCATTATTATAACTGTTTATACGTCTTCATAGCGTTCTTTAACAGTATTATTTTGAGTTGTTGAGCTTATTGGTTGAGATACATCATTAAGTTTTACATAAGCAAGACATTAACACTGTTGGAGTTTCCATTAAATATTTCCATTACTTATCTTTTTATCTTTCCGGTATTTCGACAATCATCCAGTATTTTTGTTTATTCCGTTCATGAAGGTAGTGAAAATTATTTTTCTTATTCCCAAAGATTACGCCACTGACAGTCTGATACGTCTCCGGAAAAGTTTTTGGAGGTTCGATGGTCCGAATTTTCATCGGGCCACGTGGCGCCGCACCCCAGTTGTGGAATGTCGGAATGTGGTCAAGTGGATCAGTGGCAAGTGCAGCTTGCTTAAAATTCGTTGTGCGTTGGTAACAAGTAAGTGGTTATTTACCATTTGCATTCCCTTATATGGGAGTGGGGCGAATCAGTCGTACCACACTTAGTTATACGTGTTGCGTAAGGTGTTACCAACTAAGCGTTCTTGAAGTTGCTATTGTAGTATTCCATCATAGGTTTAAATTAACCATGTTATAAGTAATTTCCATAGATAATTTATACATGGATAGGACATACCATGTATTCAAGACTTAGTGTGATCGAAGAGCATACTAGTAACTAAAATGGTTAATTAAAATTAAGGTGTGGTATCAACCATAGGTGATAACGAAAACTCAATTTTTGGCGCACATCGAAGGGAAAAATCTGGAAAGAGATATTATTTATTATTTGTATTTTGTATTAAGTTGCTCATAAGCTATAACATGTTCGATAGTTTACATTTAATTGGTCAAAGAAATATTAAATAACTCAATGGTAAAAAATATTATTGGTGTATAAATAAAATTAATTTGGTGAACTTTGATCTAATTTTTGATTGTTCGTTTATTTTTTTTATTTCGTGAAACATTCTGATATCCAAGTATTTGTATATCACTAACTGGTCTCTATGAGTATTTTAAATAAATAAATAAATAATGAATTAAAATGAAATTAATTATTGTATTGATTCAAAAATTGGCACAAATCAGATTGATAAAAATGTTATTTATCATAAACCAGTATCTGTAACCGCATATAACCAATATGGTAACCAGAAGACTCTTCGCTCACAGCATACCGTGTATAATAGGTATAGGGATGTCCTATCCATGTATATATTATCTGTGGTAATTTTACAGGTTTGGTTAGGTGTTTTTCCCCTTCCACCAGTCAACTAACCTAACATACGTTGTCATCTGAGAGTTGCGCGTCGTCTGACGGAAAATGGATGCGCCTAGTATATTTTCTTATTTCTGTTTCGAATATTTTAAGTAAACCTACTTCCTACGTCGAATACGTGCGTTTATCTGGGAGAGTACTTGAGTAAGCTTTATTCTGGACGAACCGAAGACAACAGGTATGTATTTTTATTTTTATTATCATATAAGCATATCGAAATTTCAGGACCTGCGGCCTGTATTAAAAAAATAATGTTGAAAATTTTTTTAACAATTTCACTGCATTGATTCCGTATTCGCAACCGTTATTATGATTTATGAATTAAGAGGCTGTCAGCGCACTATTTGTTTTCTCTCTGACCGACGCTCAAGAATCAACATAGCCAAACCACGTTTACGCAGAATCATTTATCTAAGTTTTTAAGTAACCCTAGAGTAAAATCACCCATTATAAGAGATAAAGAAAAATATTTATGAGTGAATGGCTCATTGAATATTGTCTCACAACAATTTAAACATCATTTAAATTAACAAAATTTTTTTGTTTATTTTGAAAGTTGAATACAAAATCAAATAACAATAAAATATAATATCGATATGTCATTCCCTCAAAAATATTATATTCCATCTTTTTTGTAAAGAATGAGATTACTTAAAAAAAATAGGAAAAATGATAAATGTGTTTTGTCTATGTCGAGCGCGTGTCGCGTAAGCCATAGAAGAAAACAAATAGAGCGCTGACATCCTCTTAATGTTTTATCTTGAACCGTCATTATTACTGTATTCGTTATTAATTAATTTATATTATTGATTATTGATTAGCTGTTTTACTTGAGTAAACTTCCATTGAAATAATATAAACGAGGCAAGTATTTTTTAGGTTAAGTTTTTGTATGCTTTTAACAAGTTAAATTATAATTTAATAAATTGCTGTATCTGGTTTGAGGCGGCCATCATAATAAAATAAATCCACAGACTGTATTTGGTCCCCGTTGTAAACGCTTTCTTGCATAACTTTATACATTATTATACTGTTATTTATAAATTATAATTATTTACTTTGTCGTGGAGACCACCGATATGTTTCGAATCTTTCCACGTAAATGACAAATGTGCTTCTCGCTTACTGATGTATAGTAATAATATTAATATTATATTATTGTATAACTATTACTATTTAATAATGGCGTACCATATCGAAGAAACCCTGCTGCTGGTAGTCGTGGACAAGAATCAGTAATCAGTTGTATATTCCTGTAATCGTTTATCGTCAGTCTGTGCGGGCGGCCCACCTAAAATATTATATACGTTTGATAAGGGAAAACAAAACATGTGCACTAAATTGCCGAATATTTTTGTATTTGGTGTACGATAATAATATATTAATTATTATTAATTTGGTTCTTACAAGTTACAAAAATACCTACGTTTATTTATTATTTTATTGTCACGTTTCTACCTCCTACCCAGACACCCACTTCCACCATTTACCACCGTTTGTGCATTAATCTTGGTTTACTGGCGAACTGTTGGTGTCAATAGTTTCTATTGGGAATTGGGATATATTTTTATACGATTTGGATTTATAAATGTTTCATGTAACATAGTGAAGTTTTTATTACGTATAATGTTACTGTTATAATCAGAGCTATTTTACAATGCCAACCGCCGACGACGTTTATCAATGATTTGAATTAACAGCAGTTGTCGGTTTGTAGTATTTCTATGGGCAAACGTCACTACTTATCGTTCCTGTCGATGTCCTGATCAAACGCTGTCGTCTGCGATTTGCTTATCCTCCAAAACCTTCAATACTACTGTGTCGATACCCAAATTCGATTTGGGTTCAGTAATTGGCAGTATACACACTGCACTGATTTAAGATCTGATTCCATCTTCGTTGAGTTCAATCCGTCCAACTATAGTAAGTTTAATGATGTAGTTTTTAAAAGTTAAATTAAGTTTAGGAATTATAGTTGTCAGGCCTTTGATTTGAAATCGTAAGACTTTCCCCGTTATATTCTTGCATTGTTTCACGACAACCAACTAGATAATAGTTGGTTATAATAACAATAATAATAATTTTTTTTAATATCTTCAAGTGACTTCTTCTATAATATAATTAAATTTTAATTAACTTAGATTAAAAAAAAATATCCACTACCAAATCACTAATTTTGTATTGATAGTATTAACTGATGTTTTCATTACAATATTCTGTTGCAACGAAATGTTTGCAACATTTGATTATTAATACCTTTTACCATTAAAAGTTTCCAGTTGCCAACAGATCACTTGGTTGTAAAAATTAGCACTAGTACCTTCCTTAATTATGTACCACTAAACGTATTTAACTTTTCCAACAATTTCATATTAATTTTTTGCTTTCTAACTGTTTTAACGTCATTATTCTCAGTTGAAATATTATATTGACCTTTGATATAATTTACATAACATACTTAAATTACAAATTTTATTTTTATCTTTTAATTGTACAAATTAAATAAAAGTTGTTTTTTATTAACCTATGTTAAAAGAACTAACAAAATGTATTAAGAAATATTTTCAATCAAGTGTTATGCGTTGTAAATGAATGCTTAAACCCTGTTCCAATAAAAATAAGTATAACTGTGTAATAGAAACTTCTAATTGTAATATTGTACTTATCCATATATTTAAAGAATGTTTGAAAGATATTTATCATAACATGACGTTTTAATCAAAGCATAGAATTATTAATGGTATCAATTGAATAAAAATAAAATATTTATTTTCTGTATTACCTATAAAAGTTTGGTGTTTATTAAATTTAAATATGCTCAATAACATACTATAATTGTTTTTCTAGGCTGAAGTTGTCACAATGTGTGACACAGAATTTACACTAGCCAAATGTGTTGCATATCCAAGCTTTGAAGATTATGGCTGGCACACTATGTATAGAAGGCATATGTCAAATGTTATTAAAGTACTCAACATTCACAGTGATATAAGCCGTTTGTATTTGCTCATCAAACTTAATGAATCAGTGAATAACTTCGATAAATTTCTTCATAAACTACGATTTGAAAACAAATTAATCATATCTCCTGACTCAGTACAATTGACTAAAAATTTAAAAGATATTATACCAGATGCCGACCCCATTTACTTGGATATAGTTGGAGAATTTTATACCAATGATGACAATAAACTGTATGAATTCATTGAGCAAATTACTACCAACAAAATAAACTATCCTAGACTAAAAGAGTACAATGAACTTGTTAATCATTTGACTTTTATAAAGAAATTAAGAGAAGGTTTCTCAGTTCAAGAGTTTTTAAAGATGTGTCCTGATCCAGTTAATTACTTCAAAAATAAAATTAATTCAGCTTCCGAAAATTATAGTGAATCAATATCTTATTTGAGCAACAGGTGAGTTACTTGTAGCAATTTTGAATATATTTAATAGGCACAATTTAAAAAAAAAATTTTCTTAGGTTTAATCTTCTGCCATTGCCAAAGATACGTGTTGAGTTTTTGAAACAGAAATTCAATTTATCAAATACTGTTGAAGCTTTAAATGCTGATCCTAGACCAGTTTATTTAAAGAATAAAAGAAAATCATCTCTTTATAGTGAAATATCAAATCACAATGAATCAGAAAATGTTGAATTTTTAAAAGAAGTAATTATAAAATTGAATTTATTGAACTTTTTGGTACTTTTATCAAGTAATTAAAAATTATTATAGATAGCATACCTTGATCATAAAGATGAAATTATTAATCATATAGAGTCTGTAAAAACTGTACATAGAATTCAAGTTGAACAGGTAAATTATTTAAGGTAATATATCTTTGAATATATCTTTGCTATGATATTTAAATTATGTTGATAGGCTAAGTCTATTGGCAGCTTAAACACTTGCGGATGCTGTTTTGATAATGAACTATTAAGCAGTGAAGTTTTTTCTTGTCCAGCTGGACATATGTTTTGTTCAGCATGTATAAAAAAGTAAATCTTAATATTTTTATTTAACAGTCAAATATTGAAAATTATTAGAATTTTCAAACAAAATTATTTTTATATTATTTTAGAGGTACAGAGGTTGCAGTTGGTGGAAGTAAGGTAGAAATTAAATGCTTTGCAGAGTGTGGTGAAGAATTTAATTTAACATTGATAAAAGTAAGTATTTATTTATTATTGCTCTGTTGGTAGTTGATTGATTTTCAAATTTTTATATTTTCAGAGTATTGTAGATGACAAACTATACCAACGTATAATGAGGTTGAAGCAAGCACAAGAAATTAAATCAGCCGATATTGAAGGACTCGAAACATGCGCATTTTGTGATTACTCTGTTATTTTGTCTCCTGATCTCAAAATTATTAACTGTTTAAATCCTGAGTGCAAAAAAGAAACTTGCAGGTATGAACATTATTTTATTTTAAACACTTAATCAGAATTTCATATTATTACTGATAAATATTTTTGTAATGTTACTACGGTAGGTTAAGTAGGGACAAATTATTGGATGCGTTTTCCTTGCAATGTCTCAGCTTCTAGAGTTATAGCCTTTAGTTGCTCTTGCTATGGATCCCACAGGCACGTGTGATTGTTCTGGTAGCATACTTTAGCCTAACTAAAATATTGATATAAATGAATTTTTATTATATATTATTGTTTCCATAGTTCTATCAAAATATTTAGTTAGTATATTTAATAATATTATCGAAATAAACTACATAAACTAAATTCTATAAAAAAGGTATCTTTATTTTTTTCCAAAATTAAAAAATAAAATACATTTAGCCTTTGTCTAAGTGGGTCTAATAAAACAACAGATTTATGATATATTTATTATCTCAGGAGATATCGCAATGAGTAAATCCTTGTGGGACAGCATGTAGATAAATAACGGTTAAAATATACTAACTAATAATCGTACAATGATATTCAATTTAGTTTATCATTATGTAATTTTATTCGTTTTAATGAGAAAAGTCTGACAATTCAAGTATTCAATGGAATGATGTTTATTGAAGTGCCATTTAGATACACTATATTTTTTGTTCTTTCTACTGATGCGTACACAAATAAATAAGAAGGGTTTTTGATGGGTGATCATGCCACATAGTGCTGTCCATGTGAGAAGAATGAATTTTCCAAATTCAGTCCAAACACTCGTAGCGATAGTCCTTATGCTTTGTTGATTGTCATCTTTTTTAGGAGGCATAACTACTTAGAAATGGTATTATTTTAACAAAAAAAAACACTAAATATCAATAAAAACTATTAATGCCACAGAAACAAATAATAACAAATCTGGGTATAATAACTTCTTTTGCTCTAATTATTATTATTATTATATTGAAATTAATAGCAACCATCTATATAAAAAAAACTTCCTTCGTAAATTTCAAAATGTCGGTTTGAGCACCTCCAGGTGTTGGTCCTATCACTTTTTATGTTAGCCTATCTTCTTCCCATAGGTCTAATATATCTCTGTACTAAATTTTGTCCCAATCGGCTTAGCCATTTAGGAATGCATAAAGGAAAAACAAACAGACAGAAATCCATTTTTATAAATATAGAAGGTAGAAGATGTATTTTCAAAATTTTGATCAGTTATTTTAGCTCTTTTTTCTGTACAAAAATCTCCTGCTACACTAAAGAGCCTTTCGACTGAAGCACTTGAGAGGGTGACATGTTAAACTTCACAAAATATTTTTTCATCATTGATAAACTGTTTAAAATTTTTAAATCACCTGAACAAAATATTTTATAATAACGCTCCACTTTACCATTGCCTTGATCAAAAAATAATTTACTCTTCACATAGACTGTAATCAATATTTATAATCAATTAAATTCAAAATAATATTCACACAAAATTGTTTATAATAATGTTTATGATTTACTGGATTCGTCAGTCTTTTATCGTCTACGTTTTCATAATTTTATTATTATTAAATATTTATAGCATCATATTACACATACCACATAAGAGTGTTTTAAAAATTATTTTTAAATATAATACAAGTGTTAAGTTGAATTTTAAACCTACAGAAAAGAGAAGTAGTAATTAACCTCTTTATCAATCAACCATCCTCCATCTCACTTCTTGATAATGTAGAAGTTGTAAAAGACTCAAAAGATGGTGTCATAGAGACCTACTAAAATAAAAATAAAACAATGCTGATTACAGAATCCATGATCTTCCACTGTCCACCTATTGTTTATCAATTTATTATATTAATTTTGCATATATTATATCTATAGTACAAATTAATCAGAGTTTTTTGAGATGACGACAATTTAAAAACTATTTATAACTATTTATAACTTATTTATCAAAATAATTGTTTATCTATGGTATAAACACATTACTATTCAATTTGGTAGACGTTAAAACATGTATATTGTATACATATAGTATGAATATCTTAAATACAAACCATTTGTATTTTTTCTTAAGTCAAAAATTAATAATTTTTAAATAACAACCAAATAATTTAAGTTTCTGAGTGAAAATGCCTTAACTGTTTGAATGATATTCAAAATATGACCCTTATTATTTGTACATTTAAGATTTTGGTATAGTTTGGTTTTAAACCCTAACAATTATTATTATAGATCATTACTTTTTTTCATCAAAATAAAATATTTATATAGGCAATGTCGGGAAGAAAGTCATTTCCCATACAGATGTGATCAAATAGAAAAAGCTCCAGAAGTAAAAGTCAGAACCATGATTGAAAACAAAATGACTGAAGTACTCATAAGGTTGGTCTTGTATTTTTTGTTTAGCTTTGGACTTTGATTATCATAATAACATCATAGTATTAATTTATTAATTGTATTGCTTGATGTTCAATGTAGAATTTGTTATAATTGTAAACGTAAGTTTGTCAAGGAAGACGGATGCAACAAAATGACTTGCAGTTGTGGTAAACAAATGTGTTACATATGTAGGCAGCCAGTCGATTCAAATTATGCCCATTTTTATCACCAACAAGTGATGGAAAACAAGTGTGTTTTATTAACAGTCAATAATTTGTTTACTAAATCTTATAGTTATATATTTCAATCATAAAATAAAACATAAAAAAATATATGCATGATTGGTTATTAGATGCCCGTTATACACAGATGAAAATGTTGTACATGCTACTGCTGTAGAAGCTGCTGCTAGATTAATAATCAATGAACTGAAAATAAAAAAACCGGATTTGTTAAGAACTATTGATTTAAATAAGATTTTGCCAGCCTTAAAAAAATCAAATAACTCGTCTAACACTCAGGAATCTGCTTTAGATATAAATAAAGTAGTCGCTACAGTAATTGGTCAAAATGTAGAAGATATTAATAATCTCAAAGATATGAGTGAGTTTTTTCCTAAGTTATAAAATCATATTATTATTAAAGTATTATAATTTAATTGTTTTATAGGATCATTGGAACCTAAAGTCAAAAAACCAAGATATTAAATCACATTGTATCAATAGATTTGTAAATTTAAAATGTTTATAGATGTTAATAATTATTAAGTGTGATTATTTTGAGATCAGAGTTCTTAATTTTTATTTTCATACTTCCAAGTTAACTGTGTTATTTATTTTTAATTACGTCATAGGCATTCCTTATCATATATAATATAGTTAAAAGAAAAATGTCCGTATGCAATGTAATCAAATTTAAATTGTATGTATAAATATAATAAAAATATCATTACATTCACGATTTGTTATCTTAACTACTCAATAAATTTTTTTTTATATTTTACCAGTTTAAGCTTAATTTGAGATTTAAAAAAGTATGTTTGTGTGCTAAATCTTTCAATAAAAGTTAACGCTGCATTACTTGACGAATGTATAACATACATTTTTGGCACATTTTGAGCAAAACAAGAAAAAACAACAATCACGTCAGAATTAGGACTTTTGTTTTGATCTTCAGTGAATACTAAGGTTTAACTAATATCTATAGTGTTATTTAGGTAAAAAGTGCTTTTTAGAAATCAGAAGTTGCTTGTTATTGATACTGCATATTTCATATAATAAGATAACTTAAGAGACATCATCTTATATTTTAATTAGCAAATTCACAACCCAATGAGGAAAGTTTTTAAATCTAGATATTATATAAATCAAAAATCAAAACCACTAAACATTTTAGATGATGTATCTTTAATTGTGTATACAAAATTCAATGTAAAAATAGATAATAGTGAAGGAAGATTAGGGTATTATGTGGATAAAATTAAGTTTTTTTTATACAAGTCAGCTTTTTTTTTTTTTTAATGTTTAAATTTTACTAAAAAAAACTAATTCAGTACATTTAAAAATAGCATTTCGAAATTCTCAATATTTACCTTAATTTATTACTTACATAATAAAGTAACGAAGTTCATTTATATAAATATTGGATAGTTGATTATTGCTTCATTAGTTTAAATAAATATAGTTTGAAACGACAATTAATGTTCATGCAAATGTGGGTATACATTTTTTTTATCACATACATTATTTTCTAAAATATAATAAAATAGTACAATTTATTTTTCATAAACCATTATTACAAGTTATAACAATTAGTAATATTTATGTACACAGCCTTAATAATTTAAAACAATTGATATATTTTGTGTATATTATATGTTATTTAAAAAAATTAAAACTTTTAAAAAAACTGACTAAAGATGAGATGGCAACTTAATGGTAATTTCTCATTGAAATGTAAAAAAAAAGATTTAAAAAGTATTTTCTGGGTGCAACAAATCTTTTAACTTTGTTAATATTCTTTACACCATTGTACAAATTGTTAATACCTAAAAAAAATTTATACATTGGTACATCGATCATGTGAGGAATGCATCAATACTGAAATTGAGTCTTTAACTGCATGAAACACAATATTTTTGATCTGTAACTTGTCTTCGTGATTAGTATGACTGTCAGTTAGATGTCGAAACTCTTGAGTCATACGAAATGAATGATGGACGTTTTCTGGTGATACAAAATCTTCAGCAACTTTTATACAATTGTGTAAATTTCTGACCTAAAAGAAGAAAATCAAAATATTTAAAGGAAATAAAAAATAGTAACATAAATATATTATAAATCATTTTTAATGAAAATCTTAAAATTAAAATAAATTAATTCTATGCAATTTACAGATGTATTTTGTACCTGGTGAGGAGCTCCTGCTGGAATGAACACTGCATCGCCATAATACTGAACAATTGCGTATCCTTTGACCCCGTATTCTCTATACAAGCGCTCCCTAAGGTATTCGTCTAGATAGTGGGACTGATCGTGTATTGGATCGCTGAATTGTTCGAGAGGTGTTCCATGTTCAACTGCGACTTTAATTAACAAATCTCTAATCGAGTCAGCATCTGATGCATGGTAAATATGCCACAGGGCGCCAGGAGTTTCTCCGTGCTCATAAATCCGTTTTAATGTCAAGTCATCACAGCCGGCTTCTTCGATGACTTGTAATGCTTCCCTCACATGCCAATCATAATCATATTCTTTGCAATTTTTTGTGATTGCAACATAAACCATTACATTAACAGCATCTGATATGTCTAAATGCAGGTTTGTGGTGCCTACTTGTTTATGCTTTGTACCTGCATTACCATAAGCTGTATACATTTTTGGCCCCAAATCTGGTCGAACATAGCAATCTGGCAGACGAGAAGCCAAATTGTATTTACCATTACGGTGTGTATACTCTTTTAGTGGTAAGCAATTCATCAAATCTTGAAATCTATTAGGCAACGTTTCTGCAAAATCTGCCGAAGGTGGCCAATCTTTTAATTTCAATAGCATTACATTTCCCATTTTATCACACAATCTTTCCTCAGAATTTTCAAAACCATTCCAAAACTTGCTCATTGGTTGGTCAGATATCACATTACCGGTGGTACAGTCAATCAGGTCATTAATTTGATTGCCAAAATCACGAGAAAATGATTTTGGATGCCATAACGAGGAGTTTAATTTATTGCCAACATCACTCACTAATACTGGTTGTCCACGCCTCCATTGTTCCTAAAAAATAGAATTCACATCAAATTTTAACTTATTTGATATTAATTTTACACACTGCTAGCTGCATGTAAAGTACACCACCTGATTATTTATTTATATTTAAATATTTTTCTTTTCGAACAGTTTTCAAATTCATCAATACTCTAACTTTTTAATTTATATTATTTCAGATGCTCTCATGGTACAACATAGTTATTTTAACAAATCTTACCTAATCTTAATAGTGCACAGTATAAATTAAAAAAACATGATATCAACTATAACCTACTTTCCAAACATTTAATTTCTTTATATAATTATATTGATCTATAAACTAGAGCTGCCGGTTTTTTCAGTATACCGGTAATTAGTATTTTAAAATACCACTATACTATGATTAAGTAATCACTGTTTTTACTGAAAATATTTCATACACTTATAACTTATAATAAGATAATAAATTCATAACTAAAAACATAATTTTTTAAAGAGATGTAAAAAAATTTTGGAATTAAAATACTTCTAAATTTATCGAAAATACCAATTACTGATATACAGTATTTTCTGTATTCACCAAGAAATTAACTTTTTGATAATTATCGAGAATAATGGAAACCAGTGTCAATTTTTAAAATACTGCCACCCTTATTAAAAGTGATGATTCTTTCAACCATTCTAACTGTTATTTACAGAATTTGATTTTTTTTTTTTAAATTTAATTGATTTATACAACCAAATTTAACTTCAAAACAAAACAATTCATTATTTTTCAACTTAATAATAATGTATTTTCAACATCAAAATCATTTGCTTTTTTTTATAAATTTACTACGGATTTAATTTGTTAACAACATTTTTCTTTTACTCCAGAGCAAGCTTATAAAATCTTATTTCTCTGAATGGTAGACTAATTTCCTCAGCATTGTCATAATTAAAGAGCCTTAATTATTACCCCCCAAGTTCTAATTAAACACTATCAAAACTAAGTTATCATTTTTTTTGGTTATTATTATAGTGAAATACCATTAATTTTATAGGTATTCATTTAGTATGTGACCTACTGTATTGGGTATTTGTTCAGTATTTTTAATCAAATTAAGAATCATAAAATTATGCTGTATATTATCATTAATTTGCATTACAAATAAAAAGTAATACAAGAACACACTTAATAATGTCAAAATCAGTAAAAACACAATGTATAAAAATATTGAAGACCTATTATGTACTTATTGTCAAAATCATTTGAAAAATGTCCTAAAATTATTTTATTATAAAAAAATGTAGTAATACACTTTATGTATATCATTTAAAAAAAATTCAAAAATGTATTTTTCCTGTTAATAGATCAGTACTCGCACATTTTCCATACATAATATAGTTTTGTGAATTGATAGGTCACATACTAAACTTACACAATTTTGTTTTTAAATCATAAAATATTTACTGAAAAATAATTAAAACAATTTTGGTCATAACAATGACTTAAGTCACAATATAAATTTGTTATTAATTATTATATGCTCCTATAATTATTAAATGTTGAGGTTAAGATACATATTATGAGAAATCAGTTGATACAAGTAATTTTTTACCATTGGGTTACACCAAAAAGCACCTTACGCGGTATGCTATCATAGACTACGCATTACTTTATACTGATAAATACTACAAGAATTTTAAATTAATTATTAATGTATTATCGATCAATATGTATTGCAATATTTTAATATATCTTTTATTTTTTCATTTAGTTATTAATAATTATTTGTTTGTGCCATCAAAAAAATTATGACAGATTCTTACCTATGTGTTGTGGAATTTTGATAATTTTATAATAAATAATGAGGGGTCCTGCATTGTCCCGCGCAAGTACAGATTTTACTATGTTCTTCGTTTGTAAAACAGAGACAATGTATGTGAATGTGGCATCCTCATAAGAGGATTTCAACCACATGTAACTAAGTAAATTTTATTTTACCAGTTTTAATAGTGTTCAGTTAGTTTTTATATAATAGTGAATTATGACATATTATAAAATTCAAAGGTAAAATTATTATTGAGGGCAAAACTTTTATTGACATTATTATTTTTTAAGTAAGTTACGATCGTAAAATTAAAATATAGTTTCAAAAAGGTCATAATACACTTAAACATAATATCAATCGAAATTTACGAAGATACTAGAAAATAATTTAACTTAAAATTTGATAATAGGTCAATTCACTATTACATAAAAACTAACAGCACACTATTTTAACTGGTGAACAAAAATTATGTATGTCATATGTCTGTAAGATAGATAACACACTTAGGTGCAAATAATATATTGTTAACAAAAAGAGTATTTTAAGTTTATACTGTGTTTTTATCATTATTATGGTATGTTTTAAGTATACAAGAGCATGTAATTGTTAGTGGGTATTGAAGGGAGAGGGCACAGCTTTGAAAATCATTTAAAATTATAGCACCCATCCCATTCCATTTTAGGAGACTTGTGCTTACGATTAGGTATATTAGACTCAATTGTAAAAATAAATAATAAATTTCTCTAGAAACTTGTTATTTTTTTTTGCATATTTTGCTTTCCTAGGTCATGCATATTAATCAGTGCCAGTGCATTTCTTAAAAACTTTAAAATAATACTAACAAAACTTGGAAGTATTAAAAAAAGTATTTTTAAGTACCTGAAAAATTGTATAGTTAATGTCACTTTTGGGATCTAATAAACGTAACAGATGTCCTTCACACAACCACATATGAGGTGCATTGGATTTATCATCTGACAACAATGATAATTTTGGTGGAAACCATTCTTTTGTTTTGATATGTTCAACAGCATTAATTGAATTTTCAACATTTTCTCTAGGACTACTATTATTGCAATCATTAACTTCAGATTTAATTTCAGATTCAACTTCAGATGTAACTTCAGATTCAACTTCAGATGTAACTTCAGATTCAACCCCAGATGTAACTTCAAATCTAACTTCAGATGTAACTTCAAATTCAAATTCAGATGTAACTTCAAATTCAACTTCAGATTCATTTTCTGATACAAATTCTTCAGTTCCTTTATTTAAATCATCATCGCAAAACTCCAAATATTCTTCATATTGTTTATCTATTAAAGACTTTAGATCTAAGGTATCTTCTTCATTACTACTTGTATCAACATAGTTAGGTTGTTCATAGATATTAAAAAGATCATCAAAAATAGGATCAATAGAATTAAGAGGTAAAATCTTTTCCAATTTATCATTGCAACTACAATCTAAAGGTATGTTACGAGAGTTACATGTTTCATGCATGAGGTCTGAAATACGTTTTAAAGCATCCCCAGCCAGTATTTGGGTTATAAAAAGTTTTTCAATCTGATGCTCTTTTTCGTTCGAACAAAGTAACCAATTTTTTTTGTTGAAATCGCTTTGTACAATGGTTTGATTTTCAGTCAGTCCAGTATCTTTGAGTTTGGTCTTAAAGCAATCAACACAGACTACAAATCCACACTTACGACAACTCCAGTGGTGATTGAATATTGTCGTTCTACAAACATCACACATTTCTCTAATTCCTTTTACACATTTTTTCCATAGTATCTTTCGTGGTTTCCCATTATATGACAAGTTTAATTTTAATGCGTTTATTTCATCCTTAACAAACATACAAAACTGACCACCTGCATCTTCTAAAATTTTTGTTGATGCTTGAATATTAAAATCACAAGGATCAGATGCATGTTTTTTAGGTAGCCACATACTAAAATCAGTTTGTTCCATATTTTTAAAAGGATCTGGATATCCAGCAACAGCTAGTAATCCAGATTTTCGAAATCTTAATTGGCGAAATGCATAAAACCTACATGCAATATTATCATATTCACGTTTGGTCAAATTACTTTTCATTTGGTAAATACGACATTCAATACATTTATCAATCGTTGGTGGTAAATTAAGACAAATACATTTTTGTAAAAATCTCTTATTAGTCTTTTTAAGGTATTCAATTTCAGATTCTGTTTCTTCGTAAAAAATATCATGATGAATTACTTCACAAGATTTCAGATCAGATTCTGCTGAAATGTCAATTATTCCATCATCTATTCTTTTTTTTTTAGTGTTTTCATTATAGCCACAGGTACAATTACTATTATTATCATTATCAGTTTCAGTAGCATTTAATTCATCTGAATGTAAAATTTTTCTTTTGTGATAGGTTTCTGTTGATGAACCATTTTCATTTAATTGTTTTAAAATATTATCAAAATTATAATTGTCATCGGACAAGTAACTATTCATTTCAGTTAAACATTGTCTGAAAGCATCGTCCAAGCTTAATTCTGCTTTTATATGTTGTTTATTTTCTTCATATGATGTATCATCAATCACACATTCAATTAAATGATCCAAACTGGAATTTTCATTTTCTACTTTAAGCACATGATTAGTATTACATGATGACGATAACTCTTCTACAGACATTTTACATCTTGAAATGGAATTTTGATTATTATTATAATATGTACCATCAGATAATATTTGATCAGTATAACCTAAACGACACACAAAATGCATTAATAAAATAATTTGAAAAAACGCTGTGGCTAGAGACCCGGACACCGGGTATATAATGCGTAAAAATTATATCCTCGGACATGATATGCGCATGCGCGGGGACTTAGATTTCTGCACAGAATATAATAATTTCTTCGCGACGTTATCACTGTTATCAGTTATCAGATTTAAATAAATTTAATTGATATTAAATACCCAATTATTAATTTACAACTCAATTTAAGATATCTTGGATAACCTAACCTATGCGACTGTCTTGCAAAATTCAAGATGCATACCTATACGATAATATATTAAAATAATAAATGCATGCTTTGGCGCTTTGCCATCTTTTAACGGAACAAATAACAAGACGTAAGACTTTTACAATTGTTACCCAAGCGTAGGTATGGTAAACCTAAAAAGGTGAATTGATTTTGTTCTCAATGTTGTATATTGTGTTATGTGTAAACTGTAATGCAATGTGATTATTGTGATTATGTACATAAAAATGAATTATCAATATGAAAATGACGAAAATGACGTGTAAAGTACTGACAAACATTATAATAAAATAGAATAATAGACCATACCTACGCTTGGGTAACAATTGTAAGTCTTACGTCTTGTTATTTGTTCCGTTAAAAGATGGCAAAGCGCCAAAGCATGCATTTATTATTTTAATATATTATCGTATAGGTATGCATCTTGAATTTTGCAAGACAGTCGCATAGGTTAGGTTATCCAAGATATCTTAAATTGAGTTGTAAATTAATAATTGGGTATTTAATATCAATTAAATTTATTTAAATCTGATAACTGATAACAGTGATAACGTCGCGAAGAAATTATTATATTCTGTGCAGAAATGTAAGTCCCCGCGCATGCGCAGATCATGTCCGGGGATATAATTTTTACGCATTATATACCCGGTGTCCTGGTCTCTAGCCACAGCGTTGAAAAAATTATCGGTTTTTTAAATTTTGTATTACTTGTCAGTGATATATTTTCTATAGACATTTGGTATCTTGAAATAGAGTCTTGATCATCATTATATAAATCATTTGGTATACAATTTTCAAAATTTGTAAATGTTCTATCTTCTAACTCTCCAACAGTTATTATTTCATCTATATCAACAAATTCAAAAACCAATTAGTACCAATTGAAAACTATTTTAAAGTTATTTGGAAACAATATCTGTCAATAAAAATACTTTTCAATTATGTTAGTTATTACCGGTTGGTGAGATAGCTCCGAGTCTCAGGTTTAAGTTAGATTCAAACCACACCGTGTCATATCATACGCCATACATTAATAATGTAAAAAAAAAATAATGTTTAAAACATGTTACCTAAAAGTTAAATATATTTTACTCTACACAGCACGGTATGGTATGGACCTAGCATTAGATAGCTTTAGTAAATGATTTTTTTTTTTTTTAATTTGATAAAACCAAAAATTTATGTTTGCATAAAGTTACTAATAATCATTTAAAATTGAACTTTTTTTTTACCTTATGATTTTATAATCAAAATTTGCTACCAAACATAATTTGAGAAAATTTCAATTAATTAGAGTGATATTGAGGCTTCTTATAACACTAAGTAATAACAGACACTATTTCCGACTGAATAAATATGACAATAAATACATTACACTTACATTCAATAATTTTATCTGCATCAGAAGAGCTGATCACTTCCGTATATTCACTTATGACTTTCATTCTAAAAGTGAAATTAATATTAGGTAACTAATAAGTGATACATATTTTCTTTAAATAATGTATATACTATTAACTTTTGGTTTTAATATGAATAATATTTCAAATCTTTCAGATTATAAGGGCTGTTATAAAGTTAATTTATTTAAAATGAGAAAAGTACTAAAATCATTCCAAGATGTAATAGCTTGGTTTGCAACTAAATAGAAAAATATCTACAAATAAAAAATGTTTAAGACAATTTGAAAATGAAAAGACAGAAAATTTAGAGTTAGTAGTGTAATTAATCTATCAAAATGTACACAATATTTAAGTCAGTGCTCAGGTGTCAAGTGAGACGCCTGGGAAAGTGAAAAGTCTACAATTATCACTAGTGTCTGTCACTACTCTACTGCAAGGCACGGTCTACAGGAATATTGCTGAGGCATCGCATACAATGGTATTATCGAAATTCTTACTCGACGTCTTTTTGTAACTGCAAATCGTTACCCTGAGCTTTGTTCAGTGGTAACGTACAGTTGCTGGGGCCGAACATGATTACGGCGATTCGCAAAACAAGCAAAACCTACTTCACCAGACACGGTCAACCGGCATTACTTTCACGGACGGGCCACATAATAATATGAGGCTGTGGACGGACACAGAAATGCCAAACAACGGTCTGTGTGGCCTGCGGTGCTCTTAATGCGCGAGAAACGTCAAACTCGCAGCCGTCCGCAGGTCGCTGAGCAGTAGGTCACACGACGGCGGATCGGTGGCGATTTACGACGAGGAGATTTTCCAAAACAAATGAATTTTCCTACTCCAACAACGTCCACTCGAATGGTCAATCTGGTCGTTATCAACAACACCGAACATTGTGTACAATATTATTATAGAAAGTCTGCAGCAGCAGCTGTACACATTCCCGTCCCGTCGGCCATCGGTCGCCATACGGATACGATACGTCACAGCGCGATCTGTTATCAACAAACATCGGGAAACGGGAGTTTGCAGGTAGGTACATGGAGTTGGAATGGGAATGTTATGGGATCTCGGTCTTGTCGAGGAGTCTGCGCGTCTGCGGCACTCTGCAGGCTATTCTGATGATAGTGTAATCACAGAGTTAAATGTGATAATAATAATAACACGGTCGTGGTTACCGGTCAGGTAATATATCAGCTGCTGTGGTAAAAACACTAAAAAAGGACATTTAATAATTATTGATTATTTCTCATCACGATAGTTTCTTCAAAATTCTAATGTTTTATCTTAATTCGTGTTTCTCATAAAGTGTATTTAATATTTATTACTTATTTCTTTCAGGTGGCATTTCGGCATTTACTGACCATTAATTGCATAACTTCATATTTTTTATAACATTTGACATATTATTATGTCGTCATCGTGTCATGTAACGCATAACGTTTTTAGGTTAACTAATCTATTTTTATAACTAAAACAAAAAATAAAATTCAACATATAAATTATAATTATAAATACAAATATTTTAGTAAACCCATGATATAACTCACTAACAGTTGGTTATATCATGACTAAAACGACATAAGGTATTTTGGTTTTTAATTATTAGGTTTAACAAATTTATCTTAATTTCTGTAGGAAAATTTAATCAATTTCGTTAAATTTTAGTTTTTTATATCATACATTTTTCGATATTTTCATTGGCATTTAAATCCCAGGCCTAGACTAAGTTTTAATTTTATAATTTAAAAATTGAAATTAACAGTATAATTCACCAGGTGTCTTGTCTGTTGTATACTATATATAGTAACCAAATATAAATACAACATAAAACCAGACACAAAAAAATAAAAACAAAACACAAATCATGGTAAGATCAATACATTCATTGCTCCACTCAGAATCTAAAAATTGAATCAAAAATAATATGCAACAAAATACCAATACCATATGACAAAAATTATCATTCCATTTCAACGGAACCTTAAAAAATCCAGGCTTTGACTCCAGGTATAATATAAATATATGCATATATCTACAAAATACATTATACATATATATAATATTTGTAAATTATTTCACATATCTCCCAACATGCCGTCTACAGTCACTTTGTTTCTAGATAAGTTTCTTACTATAAGATTTAAATAATTAATGTAATGTATTTTTTACATAATTTTTACTTCATCTTATCTAACCAACTATTAGGCGCAAGAAATTTAAAAAAATTATTAATCAATTACGCAATGTGGAGAAATTTTGTATAATTTTATTGTTTTTGACATAAATTACAATTTCCAATTGGCATCTCGCTGTTCTATATTACGAACAAATATTTTAACATTATGAAGGAAAAAAAAAATAATAATCTTCAGTCAATAAGGAAAAATATATAGCAGTGTAAGTTAATATTTGATTTAGAATGAGAAAACATCATTAACTGGGATAATCTTTTAACATAAAAATGAAATGTGATAAAAAAAAAAAATAAATAATACAGAAACATAATTTTTATTTCAGGTTGAAAGATATCGATTAAAATGATAAATGTTTATCAAAAAATTACAAATTAAATCCAATAAGTCTTATAAATTAAAGATCTCCAAGGTCAACACTTTCAACAAAGGCATTTGAATTATCCTGTTTGTCATTTGTTCCAGAATTAAAAGTTAGTTTCGTACCATTTTGAAATATAGGCTTTCGATATTCCAATGTACCCCACGATATTGCTTCTGCCTTTTTAAGTTTTATTTCAACTTTAGTGGGCAACATGGACACACAGCTTGTATTAACATCGACAATCTAAAAATTAAATTAGCGTAAATTAAATATTTACTTTTGTAACTGAAAATGGCAAATACATACCCCATAGAGTTCCATGTTTTTAGAAAACACTGAATTATCAAAAGGGAAGTATAGTTCCACCGACAGTTTTACTGGAGACAGTTTCACAAAAGAAGTGTTTGGGTCATATTTCTTGCCAAAGATTGATATTACAATCCAGGGTCCAGTCTGATGCCAGTCTAAACGGCAATTAGTCTGCCCTTGAATTTTCTAAAACACAACAATAATCATTGAATAATTTTTATCTTAAAAAACAAAAACAATAATTACAAGAAATTACCGTTTCTTTAATCCAACAATGTTTTCCTTGAGAACACCCAACTTGTTCTAAAAATGCATTAAAATCCGATGTCTTTTTATTACAACAAGACCAATATTTCATACCCTCGTGGAAAACAGGTACACCGGGATGATAGTCACATGAAGGATTCCCTTTTCCAGCACCTTCATACGCCTATAATATTTTAACATAGCTAATAAAGACCGTGTTCATATATTTTTTAAATAAAACATTAACTAATAAGACCTGTTTGCATCCATTGTTTTTACACATAGTACCAACTGAAATTTCTGTTAAGCTAATGGTCTCATTTTCATTGGCATTGCTTGTAGAAGCAGCAGCTATTTGTTGTAAGAGAGCAGAAGATATGGTCGGCTTAATATTTATCAATGGCAAATCAGCTGATGGTCTCGGTAACAAAACTGGTTTTGGGGCATGATATTCAATAACATCAGCCTTGTTATCTTTATCTGGAACATATTTTTCAGGCTCTATTGGCTTTTTACCGTTGTGGTAACCTTTTGTGCAGCCCTAAAACATTTAAATATTTAAACACATACTAATAATGTAATTAAGTACAATTATCGTTTTAAGTATAAGAATTACCTTAATATTAAGAAATTCGGTAAAATCTGTACATTTCTTTTTACAGCACGACCATCCCTTGTAGGCGTCATGAAAAAAAGGGTCGCCTGGATGATATACGCAGGAATCTAATGGTTAAAAAAAAATTTGTTAATAAATTATCAAACTGTTAAATTACATTGAATTAACAGAGGAAATTGTCTATGAACATTTTATCAAATATTCAATATCAACTTATCAACTTTTTATAAGATGTATAACTAGTAACATTACCACTTTAAGTGGCAAGACTACAAACACACAACTACAATTTTATATTACAGTATTGAAGTCACCAAAAAATTTGGAACTTGTAAGTAGGCAATTTAGTAGTTGTTCTACTTATTGATCCAATGGGTTATACTGTTGTACTAACCAAATAGTTTGAATTAATTTCTTGGTCGTGCCAACCGATAGTTTTAAGATTTATGCTTCTTAGTAATTTTAAGATTTTTGTTTGAGCATAACCTCTCAACTAATTTTCAGTTAAAATAAAACTGGTACAACATACCTTCAGTATTATTTGCTTGATCAAACTTCGCAGCACATCCGCGGTTATAGCATAACATCAAATTTGAATCGTCACACATTATAGATTTTGATCAGTATTAATTTTTAATTGTATAATAAAAGATTGTGAAATAATAATATACTTTATACAATAGTAGCAATATTTAAGCAGTGGCAAAAAGGGAGTAGGGACATGCACACAAATACTAAATGTCTAAATAGGCAATGCCTATTATTGCCTAGTAAGTAGTAGCCAGTAAGTAATTGAATTTATTGAGATACGGTCGATACGGAATAATTCAAATAATCGCCAAAGGAACGCTAGTCATAAGGTTTATAATCACACAAAGCCGAAAGGAAAAAATGACAGTGTGGCCAAAAACCAAATAATAAACTCAAAAAATGAACTGTTTATTCCCGCATTTACTCGAAAACAATATTTATTTTAAAAAAAAAAATCTAAAACATAATATAATTTACTTAGGATGTTTATGTATTTATCATAAATGAGTGGAACATAAAACTAAAAAAGCATACTGGTTACACTTAATATTATACACTAACAATATAATATATAAATATAAAAACCAAGTTAATTTAATTTAAAAAAATAACCTTTTCATCAACTTGAAATTACATACATGCTTGTAAAATATATTAAATCTAATAAACTTGAACTATAATTAAACTTGTTTTCTTTTACAGGTCTTTTTGATTCTTTTTTAGATAACTGGAAATAAATTATATTATTTAGTATTTATGATTTCTTAATAATAATATGTAGTTATATTTACTCATGTCTTAATGAATTTAACTGTAAGTTATTAATCGTAGGCATGTACTTTTCACTGTGAATTTCTTGGAAAGGACTAAAATATATATATAGAATGTTAATTAATATGGGATGCTGAAGCTGTTCAATGATCCATCAAGAATCAATAATACCTCATTTGAATTATTTTAAGTGTGGTTAGTAATAACTTATTTGTTTTTATTATGTTATTTCAATTTAATTTTCTTAGAAATTTTTTTTAATGTTACTAACAACAAATTTTCAATTTATTAAATTTTAGTTTGTATATTTAGCTTAAGCAGATTTTTAGTGGGTTAATTATAAATTTTGTTATTGAAACTTAAAAAAAAAAATAAATACCAGTAATGTAAGTATAAATGTGAAAATGTAATAATGTTGGGCCTTAAGACACAGTTGGAGAAGGTTAGGGAGTTCATTCCTCACCCATTACAAAATTTAAAATATTTAAATGTGTTTACAAAAATTTACAACTATTTACTCACATATTTTAAAGTACTTTATATAATAATATGCAAATATTCAGATATTAAAATACCATCTCAATCATGTTTAATTTCTGTCTATGGTATTGTAAAAAAGAATAATAAGGGTGAAATAAGTGAAAGGGTTAATAAAAATGTATTAATATGTTAATAATAAACATATCAATTTTATAAGATTAATGGATAAATAAATAATAAACTCAATTAAGTGAATAATTTTACAACCAACAATTTAGATCTTAGGTATATTAAAAAGTTTGAACCATATATTTAAAATGTTTAATCTTGAATATTACAATACACTAAATTATAGGTTCATTATTCATTAGTTCACTTATCATTACTATTAATATGTAATAATCATATAAAACAACTATAAAAAAAAAAAGCTATGTCACCTTTGATAAACTGAAGACCCTGGTGTAGATACTCCAGATAAATTACTTCCCGTAGATAAAATTGATAACTCATTTCGAAATGATTGTTTCCTTTTTTTTAAAATTATACACTTAATAAAATATATACATTATGTTGTAACAAAAATAAAATATTTAATTATTCTAGTAGTTACCTATGTCTCATATCAGGCATTTTAGGTTTCATATTTGCAGGAGTATTGTGAATTTTTGCTTCTGCATTTATCATATTAAATGGCGTTGAATTTTGGGGAAAAATTGGCGACGAAATAGATCGGGTATCTGTTATGCTTTGAGAATTTTGTGGTGTATTTCGCAATGCACTTAAAATTAAAATATTATATTAGTATTAACTATTATTAAATATTTAATACATATTTTAAGTAGGAGTGAAGTAATTAACATTGTGTTAATAATGTCTATAATTATTATATATTATTTAAGATATACATACTTTTTAGCAATCTTAAGTTCACTCTCCAGTTTTTTAATATATAGTTTTGCTCTATTGTATTTCGATATCTACACAAATTATAGGATGAAAAAATTTCTTATGATAGAATTAACTAGGACACTAATTATGAATATTAAAAAAATGAGTATTTTACAATATACTGATGATGTCCAACTAATTTAATACGATGAGCTTTTTGGAATTTCATCACTTTGAGTAATTTTGCATAGACTTCTTCTGGTTCTTGAAAATATTCTAAAACTTGTGGGTTCGTTTTAAACGACTAAAATATTTTTATTAACATATTAAATTTGGGATTGAGTAATAACCTGATAAATTATTATTAATAGTAAACATCCACATTTATAGTTTTTAAAAAGAATGTTCTTTTTATTTATTTATTAATTACTTTTTCTCCTATCACAGTTGATGAACATTTATTCCTACAATATCTGCAGCAATCTGAAGTCCCTGGAAATTAATTTGTATAATTTTATAAACAAAAACAGCCAAATTCTATTACTAATTACTAAATAAATATAAATAAATAATAATATTATTAAATAAATTTAGTTGTAAAATTGTAATATTTTCTTATATTTAAAATAAAAACAAACTTTAAAAATATTACAACCAAAGATAAAAATTGAAAAACTACATTACTTTTTTATAAACTATGGTGCTTAAAATATCGCTATTACATTTCTATTTACACAGTTATTGAATAAGTATTACTATTTAGTACATGTTATTATTATCTTTTTGGTTTTTAAATTATATAAACATATACCCTCGGCAACTATCTTTGTATTGATGTATTAATTATATCTTTAACCACACGATCATCAAAATAAGGATTATATATTTATATGAATTCATAACTTATGAATTATAAGGTGTAATAAACCTATAATTATTGGTGTTTGGTGTAAATGTGTAATAAATAATAATACGGGAAAATAATAAATTACAGCATTTCGACTATGTCGCAAAAAATATTCTACATTCAATCATGTTGCTAAAAAGGTATTTATTATACAAAATCACTTTATAATGAATTGAGCATTACCCACCGTCCGCAAAACAAGTGCAGTTATCGCAAAATATATGGCCGCAGCTGGTCAAGTGAAATTGTTTTTTTTGCTCGTTTTCTTTGCCAGGTTGAACAAAACACGAGTTGCAATGAATCCAATCCATATTTATTCGTGAACTGAAGGCTATAGGGCACGGAAATACAACAGAACCACCGACAAACGGATAGATTATAAATTTGAAAGATGACGCATTGAAACGAAATCACCCAAAAACTGCAAAAGGCCAAAAAAGGCAAATACTTCAGCCTCACAGTCTTCTCTGTGTAGTTCTGTGCGCCAACAAATGGGAACGGCGGCGGACGTAACGAAATTGTCTTTTGGCGCCTTCGATTTACAGTGTAGGCAACATTTCAGTCGCCCGAATATTTTTCCCCAAGAATAATATGAATAATTTTAATTAAAATAATATTTTAATTATTACCGTATTGTTTATCTCACTCGAAAAATAATCAAATCTCTTTAAATTTAAATCAATTCTATTTGTTGAATTAAAGATAATTGAAAAAAAATATTTATCTGTAATAAATGTAATTAATTTAGTACTTTTGATGCTGATTACAGCACTTATGCAGGAATAACTGTGTGGAAACAAGTCCAAAAGTTACAGTTGTTTAATAATACATTTTCATATATTCAATATTCAATTTTATCGATCAATCTGATGAAAAGTCGTGTTTAAGTGTTATCATTAAAATATGGAAATTTGCACAATTTTTCAATTGGCCATTTAACACAACCATGCGAATTTCATTGAAACTACACTTGTATATGAAAATTTTTACACAAAATGCCGGTGAAACGCTATTTACAAATTGGTTGGTGGTCCCTCCTAGATTGTTATCGGTTTGTACTGCACCCTTAATCGAAAGCACACTGCAAATGAAGTCAGGGGCGTCATTTCAGGTTTTTTTTCGGGTGTGCGAAGTTTCAAGCAGGCCATTTTGAAATTTCACCAGGCCATATAAAAATAGATATACATACGTATATGTATATTATCCTGCATTCAATTGTTTTCATACATTATAGACCGGTTATTACAATTTGATTTTAATTATAAAAAATAATTGTGCATTCGCGGCTCGTGCATTATTTTAGGCTTCAGCAAGGTGCAGGCCAATTGTAACATTCTAAAAGTAAGAGGTGCAACCGCACACCCTGCCAACCCCCAAATGACGCCCCTGAATGAAGTCAAGAGTACTCAAGTAAGTAATAACATTTTTTTATTACAACCAAATAGAATCGCGATTACAACTCATACTGAATTCATAGTAATTAATACTTAAATATGACCACGTCGAAGAGTTTATCACGAAAACTTAACTGCAGTGTAGTTAATTAACACAAATAACAAAAATTCAATCACCGAAATCCGTGAATGATCTGTCGTTCATTATCAAAAAAAAGTCACGGGTTGTCTCTACTCGGGTTCTCGGGTTTCAGTGTTACTTTTCACGTTGTTTTCGCAGCAACGCATTTATTAATAATTTGGTTGTTGTGTGTTGTTGTGTCTCGACAAATTTGTTTTTATAGAAAAATAGCGTGGGATACTCTCCGTAGCCTATTTACACCAAGTTGTACCGAAATTTCCTATACACTGTGCCGGCCGACTGATATTATGAATAATAATAAAAAATCAATAACATTAAATTAGATTAAGAGGACACTACACAACCATTTGTCGTCTCCATCTTACAAGTTCATAACATATATTAACATAGCGAATTTACGTTCATCAGATCACGTTTAGCTCCGTTAGTTTAAAAATTAGAGTAAATAGACCTATTATTATGAAACTTGTTGTTGAGAACATTATAATTTATAATAATCTATATTTGTACGCGGGTTTCTTTCGATAGTTAAATTTTGTAGCAAGTTATGCGTACATAAAAAGCATAAATTAAAAATGCTCATAACTCACTTAAAAACTAAGTTATCGTAAAAAATCCACATCCAAACACAGATAATGTTTTTACCACAAAGTTTCATAATAGGGCAATTTACTCTAGTTTTTAAGCTAATGGAATTAAACGTGACCTAGCTGTTAAGTGTACACTTACCATGTTACGCACTTGTAAGACGAAGACAACAAATATGTGTGTTGCGTCCTCTTAACACGTAGTTGACAACAGTGGTGTTGCCTTTATCATATGCTAATTTATAAAGATTTATGTTTAAAAATTACCAATATAGGCAAGAAAACTAAACAATTTTAATGACTGTGGTGACAGCTATAAATAATATTTATTTTCATACACACAAATAAACAATAAATTACAATTCTAAATTTCGATTATAACTCTTAAATATCGACGCTTACTATGTTTATTTTTTAAGTTAACTAATAAGTAATTGTTATAAATATCTCTATTCTACTTTGAATAAAATATTACAATTATTGAATATTTACTGGATTCTGATACAATCTTATAGTATTATAAACACATAATCATGTTTAAAAAATATATATATAATCTATACTCTATGAATAATAGTATGTATAATATATTATGACTACGTTGTACTATGTTAAATCTAACAATCTATTGATTGGATACTGTATGTCTACATATTATCATTATTAATTATTATTTACTAACAGAGTATATAGTTTCGTATTTAATAAGAAAATAACAAACGTGAATTCAACATCATTAACCATAACTTATAAATAGTTGATAACAAAAATGTATTTTTATGTATTTTGAATAATATATTATCAAATATTTATAAAAAAGTATAAAACTTAAAATTTGGAATTTTCAAATGGCCTTTATTAATATTTTTTATTATTTAATCGTTTTCTATGAGATACAAGTGTGATTGTGTATACTAGATAAAAAGTGACAATAAAAAAATGTAAAATATTATAATATTCAAGAAAAAAATTGACAGGTTGGAAGAATACATAGTTACCAGTCGGAGGCATTAGGCAGTGATATGATTATAGTATAATTATTGTATAAATAATTCAATAATATCAATTGTCAATCCATATATATTTACATAGCGTACATTTAATATTTAAATTCTTTAGAATAGTGCTGTTCTCAACATCATTATATCAACGTGAAATAATTTAATATATAGTAATATAATATCCTAACCTTAAAAGCTCACGAGTTAAACATAGATAAAATATTTTTAAGCTTATAAAATATTAAATTTAATACATTTAAATATAGCAATCATTTGCACATTTATAAAAATAATAATTGAATATTTTACTTTGGTTATATGGAATTACCTCTTTACATAATTTTTGCGGTTTTTTAAATTATTTAGTTCGTGATGAAATATGTAAATTTAATTATAAAAATTAAAAATCTAAGTGCATTTTAGTTAAAGTTACATAAGTCAACATTTGTATGTATAGTACTAAAGATGGATAGATACAAAGATGTTGAGAATCACATATATAGAATACTATTGAAAATATCTCATTTAAATACACTTATATCCTATAGTCAGGGACGGCGCGAGGTAGGGGACAATCAGGGCAGTTGCCCCGGGCCCCGCGATCTTAAAATTATAATCAAGGCCCCGCAGTTCTTAAATGATATTTTATACTGTTCAGACTTTCAGAGATTAGTTTGTTTGAATAATATGTAATGTGACTGTTATTTATTTTGCCCGGGGCCCCGCAAATCCTAGCGCCGTTCCTGCCTATAGTATATAGCATTGTGTATAATACTGAAATTCAATGCACCGTAGGTTATTCGACCATTGCATGTAGGTAATTCACAGTCATATCTAAGATATATCATAATAAGTAATAACTGATAAAAAATATAAATTATCTTTTATCTTTATCCAATTAAAAGAAAATAACGATATTTTTTTTAAAATTTAAACCATCCGGTATTCTCGTCTTTGATCTTTAATAACTCTTCCAGAGCAAACGATCCTTTGCGTTGATCACCGTCGTGTGGAGAATTTCTAATAATTATAATAAAGATAAATAAAAATAATGCAACCAAACAAATGATATTGTATGTATACATAGTTACGCGTTTATGAAAAAAACTTACATGGAAACTCTTGCGGAAGACACGGTCAATCTGTTCATGGGATAACTGCGTCTGATGGTCTTCGCGTGTTTCTTCAGCTGTTTCTTTTGTTGCAACCATTTGTAGAAATTTTTTTCGTTTTCTGCCCTCTTTTTCTCCTCTTCTTCGTGTTTCTTCTGCCTTAACTCTTTCCTCCGTCTCTCTTTTTCCATTCTTGTGTTGCGTCTCTCTAACAGCTGTTCAGCCGACAGTCCGTACTCGGATCGAAGGCCGTTATAACCTGGCAAACGAGGGCGATCGCCGCTGCCAACAGCAGAAGATTTCTTGGTGGTACCTCCAATTGGGCTGTGTTCCAACTCTTCCCCGGCTGTAGACTGCTTCTTTTTTATCACTAGCTTCGCTCCCTTGTTGTTGCCGGACTTGTCCGTCTGAAATTCCAGAAACAAATCCGCGTTCGGCGTCTTGGTGATCCGGGGCTTGGCGTTATCCCCTTTTTTCGCCGCCCTCAGATTTATGTGGAAGAATCTATTCGCAGACTTGTCATTGGAATTGTTCGAAGAACACGTTTCATCGTTTGCATGCCGGTTGTTCTTATTGTTCAGTGGTTTGAGTTTACCCTTTGGGTCCATTTCAAAGTAATATGTTACGCGAGCCTTGTTATTTTTATTAATATTACGGTTGTTGTTGTTGTTGTTATTGTTACTGCAGTGAATTATCGGCTGTTGCATCTGGGCAGATGACGGTTGGATCTTTTTCTCGGTTGTTTTTATATTTTGCTTGATTTTTTTTTGCACGTTCTGCAGCGAAGTGAAACAACCGACTTTTTTCATGGGCCTGCAGTCGATTTTTTTGTCATTCAACGCCCCTGCTACCTGCACCGCACGTTTACGCTCTCCGGTGATTTCCTTTAGTTTGTTTCTTAGCTCCTCTGCATCCAATTTCTTGGGTACGTATATATTTACGTCACTGTCTTCCAATGGTCTTTCCGCACAATTTTCGTACATCTTGTATTGCGTATGAGTAAACAGTTCCGGGAAGTACGTAACTTGCTCGTCAATCGCCGATCCTTGGCGCGTTTTATTGTTCCGATCCATGATCGTTTTGAACTCATCCCCGGACTCTATGACGTTTATGAACAATGGGTCGTCGGAATCGGACGAAAAACTCCTGCTGAAGGAAGTGCTTGAATAAGCTTTATCATCTGTGTCAGTGTCCTGCGTCCTATCGGTAGTAGAACTGCACACCACATCATTTTGGTCGTCTGCATCATCGTCTCTTAACAAATCAATTTTGGCCAAAATGTCTTTATCCTCAGAGTCATCAATCGGAAGATCGGAAACAATAACTTCGGCGCCTTGAAGTGTTTCCGTGCCGATCGACACTGTACCTATAAATATTATTAAGATGTCTTATAGTAACAGTGCAAATTTATCATCTATTTAAGTTCATCAATAGACCCACGTGAATAATATTTTACTAAAATATTAAATAAATATTTAAGACGAGGGGACGTTAAAATTTTTTTTTTGAAAATTAATTGTTAATGAAAATGTTGTTATTATTTAAATATTTTCGGGGGAATACAACACCAAACACTACCCCCTCTCCCCACACTAACACCCCCTTGGGTATGTCATTGGCAGCATGGTTTGATATACTCGTATAAGCCATAAGGTCTAATAGAAAACGATTAAACATAATATTATTTAATAAATTTAAATCTAAATTTTAGATGGTAAAAACTGATAAACTAATAATACCATAGTATTACTAGCTACTATACTACACTGTCAAAATATAAAAACCAGGAGTATAAAAAAAGTAATTTATTATATTTATAGATTTCAGATGACATTTAAAATAATGTGTAATACGTACACCCTGCACCCAATGACCCAATTAATAAAAATATAAAAATAATAAATGACTTTAGTAAGTTAAAAACAAATATAAATAACACTCGTCGTCTCCCCAATTAACCTGCAGGGCTCATGTGTAGCGTGTAGATGGATTTTAATGTGGATATTGGCTGTACATATAAATATATAGGCAATAGCCTTGCCAAATGCATATTATATTAAACTTATTAAGAACTATAGTGTCAACGCTAACACAAACAACACCATACCAATATCTTCGAAACTGTCCAATACCACGACAGTGTTGTCAAACTTGACTTTTCCGGGCACGTTCACAAATTTGTTCTCACTGTCATTTGCCAATTCTCGGTTTGCTTCGTAGATTTTCGAACGCAGATCGTACGGTTTGTCTGACGGCTTCAGTACAGTGCCTGATGCGAAGTACACTTCTAAAGAGTCACACCGTATACACATTAAAAACTAAAATGAGGGAATAGGTCATAAATTAAATACTAAACAAAACTGTTCAAACAAATGCATCGTATTTGTTTTTTCAATATATTTGAAAAAGTAGTTTATGTTTTTAACGACTTAATTTTTAATAATAAATAACAAGTTATATACTTACTTATAAAGTCTTCGTCGTCTACATTGTATTCGTCCAATGCAGTTTCAATGGTATTCGACGCGTTACGTACTGGCAATTTTGGGTCCATAAAATAACTACTGTTGTTTTTGGAAGGAATAGTTTTAGTTGGGTAATTCGAATCGTAAATATCGAATGGTAAGTTTTCATCGCTTTCATTTTCAATGGTTTTAATTTTTTTCCCCGAACTCATTTCCTTCAATAATAATATTTAATTCGCTAAAAAAAATATGAATATCAGTTTGTCTTAGATCTGTAATCTATAACGATTAACTTCAACAATGATAATTATAATATAAACTAAAATGCAGTAGAAATTGAATTGTTTTAATTTTGTAACTCGAAAAATGTTGGTATATAGTTATACATTTCTTTTGTTTTTATAAGTATGAAGAATATACAACATTCAAAGATATAATATATAGTTATTATTCACATTTTATATTAAATTGCTGATAATTTCGTAAATCTTAATATTCCATATGAATAATTGGAATTATTTACCAGTATTATTGTGATCTAATGCGTTATTCAATGACTAATTTCATCAATTTTTATTTACAAATCAAATATAATTTAATTTTTTTTTTTATTGTACATAATAATTTGTTACTTAAGCAAAAAAAGTGTTAATATATTATCTTCGATGACGATTCTATGTCTAAATAGGTATATTACAAATTACAATTAACATTTAGGGAATTTAGTTTTATTTTTTTATGAAAACCGATTGCAGTGTATTATATTACCTAACCTGTATAAGACTTTATGAAATACAAATTTTTTATATTTTGACTACTTCAAAAATAAATGTTGCTGAGTACCTACGAGAAGATAATTTATTTAAAAATGTTTTTTTTTTTTTACAATACAATTTACCAATTTTTATTCATGTATTCATAACAGAAGCATTTAAATATTTTCCAAATATACCATATTACATAGTACATAGGATTTTTCAATTAATAAACTTATACATATTTCACTTGGTATTATAAACTTTAGAGCAGGGGCTTTCAACCTGTGTGTTACGGCTCCCAGGGGCGTCATCGATTATTATCAAAGAAGCCGCATCTTCTGTAGAAGATCAAAAATTTGTGTATTTTATTATTATCACAAGTATGGGAGCCATATAAATTGTTTTCAAAATCAGAAAAATCGTGAACCCAAAAGGTTGAAAACCCCTGAACTATATTATTCAACTTCCAAGCCTCATTTCAGGTTCACAGGTTTATAGTAATATTTAAACATTATTAATTATCATTATCAGTTGTCAGTATTCGCTGTATAGGTATATTATTCAAACGGTGACTAAAATATAAAAGTCGATGATACGATTTCATTACGATTTACGAATATGCATAAACTTACAAACATTAATATACATTAATCGTTGTGTTCATAAAAGTAGAATAAAATAGGTCGTGAGCGTGCGTTCATATAATATTATCTATGTGCGTATACGAACGGTGCCTATGCAATTGTTTGTGCGTACCTTTACAAATTAGATAATGCACATTGTATACCTAAACCAACAAAAGTAATGATTTTTTTTTTCAATTCGTGAAACCAAAAAAATAAACCTAAAATAACAATTATTATTTCTCTACTTATACCCCACCGCGGCTTATATAGGAAAATATCATAAGTATTCCATAAAACGTCTGCAGATCAATACGGTTCATCATCTCAAAATTACAAATTGGATCTATGATTAAAAACTAAAAAGTAGACTCCGTAGTTTTCGTGTAAATTTAAAACATAATAACGAACATTAATAGCGCGCTATTACCGCGGTAATAATAATAAGTGGATACAAAAACATCATAATTTGATCTCAATGAAATGAATATCTTATAAAAGATATACCATGCAAATCAAAATTAGTTTAAGTTTCAGCATATATTATATAAATGTACGCAAAAACTTATTTGAAAATTTGAACTGTCTTAAAAAATTTACATTCTTAAATATTATTTGAAGTTAAAAATTGTATATATTTTAGGTGATTCTCTCACTATGACCATCTCTAATTTACTCTTATAAAGGAATTTATTGAAATTTTGATTGTGGAATGTTTGCGTCGGTTTGGTAGTTTATTATTATTTAGAGATTTAGACCATAATATATTTTTAATCAATTGAATTTCTATGCAATCAAATTTATGGCAAAACAAACTGAATTTTTAGAAATAAGGATCACTTTTTTAAATTTTAAATTGTTAATCAATATGATTATTTTTAATTCTTAAAGGACTAAAATTGTAATATTTATCCCAACAATAATTTTCCTCAGACAATTTTCAATTCTTTTATTATTATTATTATATAATATAATAATAATTATTATTTTACGTACTTGTAAAATGTTATTAGATAAAAGTACTATACTAATGGATGATTTGGATGTGTGCTCTAGTAGCAACCAGCAGGACGTATTCTACAATAATAATAATAGGTAATAATAATAGGTACTAGTAATTATTACTATTACTAATAATTGGTAATAGTAGGTATAATAATAATAAAAATAATTTAAATTTACCTACATACCTGTATAATATTATTACATCCAAAATCTGGTTACGAAAATCGCATGTACCTAGTTGTTGTTCAGATTTTTTTCAAGTCCAATCAATCGTTTGCGTTTACGTTTGAGTCTATATAATAACAATAATAATAAATTATAATATTACACACCTCCAACGGATCGGTTCGGTGTAATACGCGTATATATAGGTAATCAAACATACGCAATACTGCAATAGTGTAATGTTATCGAACTTCCGAACGAAAAAGATGCCGTGGCAGTTGCATTATACTATAATGATTATAGTATAAATAGTATAATATAAGACATTGCGGTTTAGTTGTAATGATGATGAGACCGGATATGACTCTTCAGCGAAAAGGCGTCGGGACACTAAAAAATTAAATTATTATAGCAGAAGAAAATACACACAAAATATCATTGTTTAATTATATTATGTGCACTTAACTATATTATAGTGCCAGTGAAATTATGGTAACTATACTATATAATATAATATAGGAACACGTCTGCGCCTTACGGAATTCAAACGATCGTCCCAATCGGTAAATATGTTTATCGGTGTTGCTTAGGCAACTTCCACCCCATCACGTGATTTTTTTTAATGTTCAGTCGCGGTTGGTTCGTGTGTATCATTATTTAACTATAGAATGCGATGACATAACACTGTTACGATGATATTGATATTAAATACACTCGGTCACTCATGGCATACTCAAATGGTCTTATAATATTACAGCTCTTTGGTATAGGTCCATTAAAATCCATTGATTACCTGAAACTTCAAGGGGGGGGGGCTAATATTTTTAAGATCAGTCTAAGACTCTCCCCCCGCCCCTAAGCATCCTATTAACGCCAATGGATTGTTACTGTAATAATACAGTGCTTCTCAAACTTTTTTGTCGTGGCCCCTTTCCCTATAATGATTTAATGTAGAACTGTCAAGGCCCTCTAAATCAAAATCATTAATTATTTTTCTTAATTACCTATGTACTAAAATAACATGTATTATTTCACTCAAATAAATTATCAAAATATATAGTAAATTAATGTTTTTAAAACAATTTTTTAATAATATTAAAATTAAACTTTAAACAGTTTAAACATGTATACACACAAAATCAATGAACAAAAAATTAAAATATGAATTGGTAATTACAATTGGTAAAAACAAAATATTCTGTAATAATATTAATAATGATTATTAATGTGACGGGTGGGCTTGTCGCTTGTACCTATATTTTTGCATAACATATTTTTGTCCGGTGTGATATGAAACTCAAATACGCAAGTTTGCTTCAAATGATTTTTGAGAAATTTATGATCTATGTTTGTTTTTTATAATTTGAAGTTATGAAAGTGCAGTTTACCAAGATATATCGATGCAATAGGCATTAATATAAGTTAAGCCGCTTTCGAAATTACTGGATATACTTGCTGTTATCTTAACCGAAAGTTCTTTTTCATTTAATTGGATTTCAAGGTTGAGTCTTCTCTATAGAGAAATAATAGAGAACTCTTTCTAAGTAAATGTTTATTGAGAGATGGGTGAGTGGCTCGTGTGGGTGAGACCTTAGAGGTTTAGAATTACATTTTTTGTAATTTATCTCTAAAAAAAAAACTTAGAATTGGTAGGTCGTTATAGGTGAGTACTGAGTAGTGTAATGCGTACAACCTATGCAGGATCTGCTTATGCATACCTAAAATTGATCAAGATTGCATTTTGCCAGCTTGACGTTAATTTTTCTGCGTTGGCCAAAAACAATATGGCAAGATGGCAACTCACCTATTGTCATGGCTCATGTGATATTATTGTTATTGTATTATTTAAATGAAATGTAAAAATGTTTGATTTATATTAAACATAGTTGATGTGTGACCGAAAATACTAAAATCTGTTCCATATAAAATATAGGTACCTAGTAAAATTTTTAAATTTTTTGCCCTAACTCTTTACCCATAATAATAATAACTATATATATTAAATTGGCCTACCTAGTGTTAACATAACTTTTAAAAAGTTGAAATGATTAATGATATCTAAATAATATAATTCATAAAAATAATAAAATAATATTTTCTGGGTATTTGATCATAATTTTACAAATCATAAATATATTTTAGTATTTATTAGTATTAATTACTGTCTATAAATATTTTTAGGATAAATAATATGTTTCAATAGTGCTATCTTAGTTAGCTATCTAGTTATTGTATATATCTGTGGTCTGGCTACCCTACGGCATGCTATTTGATCCCGTTAGTGTTAACACTGTTGTAGCTTGGCGCCGAATTTAATAATGGTATTTACCCGATGTACCTCAATAATGAGTGTGGTTATTACCATGAACGTTCCTGCGTTTTTTTCTTTTCTGCCTACTTTTGTTATCACGTGGTCAACACAAATTGCGGCTGATAACGGTACAAAGTAAGAAATTGTTTTTAAAAATACCAAACAAAAACAAGCACTTGACAACGATAAACGGTTGTCGACAACTGAGTACTGACAATACGCGAAAACAGATTAAATATTAGCTGTTGCACTGTAGTAACATTGAACAGTAGACAGTAATATTAAGTATTATTATTAGTTGTTATAACTCGAGCAAATCCTGAAAATCTATAATATTTATTTTTACGTCATTTTCATTATGTTCCCGAACGGTGTTTTATAGATTTTAGATTTTTAATACCAACTACAGACAAGAGATTCGCATACTCAGCCGAGGAGACATGATGATTGCTAACTTCGTTTTTGCATATTTGGCTTTGAATAGCATCGGGACTGGCAATGCGGATGAGTTCAAATGCCAGAAGTTTGCTGATGGATCGGTCTATCCATCTAGCACCATTGAATCCACCAATCACAAATTGCAGTATACCAAAGCATTGAGTGAGTAATAACTAATGCATGTCTGCTCTAAGGAAGTCTTGCTGACTAATATTAGTATGATATACTCATATCAGTCATAGGCTGTTTTTAATGGCTCTCTGTGTTTTTAGTATCAAAACCAGCGCCTGATTGGAAGAGCACAGCTGTCATTAATGGCTCGTTGCAAGAGCTGAAGCTAAAAGATTTTCGTGGGAAGTATTTAGTGTTCTTCTTTTACCCATTGGACTTGTAAGTGCACAAATTTGACCCTGCACCTTCCTTGTGTGGTAATCATTTATATTGGTTTGCAGCACATTTGTTTGCCCAACAGAAATATTAGCTTTCAACGATCGCATTGAGGAATTTAGGAGAATCGATGCCGAAGTAGTTGCAGCATCAGTGGATTCACATTTTACCCATTTGGCTTGGGTGAACACACCACGAAAAGATGGTGGTTTGGGTAACTTATCAATACCACTGTTGTCTGACATGACTCATAAAATATCCAAAGATTATGGGGTTTATTTGAGCGATGTTGGTCATTCCCTGAGGTAAAATCTAGACAAATACTACTGTTGACTACAAAATTATCTATTTATTTTTGTTTGTTCGCATTTGTATTAGGGGACTGTTTATTATAGACAATAGAGGTATTCTCAGACAAATTACAATGAATGACTTGCCAGTTGGCCGAAGTGTAGATGAAACTCTAAGACTAGTACAAGCATTTCAATACACTGATATGCACGGAGAAGTATGCCCTGCTAATTGGAAACCCGGTGAACAAACGGTAAAATAAATGATCTATTATGTTCATAGAATAGTTGAAATCCATTTCAACTTAAATATTCTTGTTAATTCTAACATTTATTTTAAAATCAGAAATTCATAAAAGAATCTTGATTAATTTTGTTCCTAACTTTAATATTTACTCTCGAGATATACTTTTAGGGCACATTTTAACTTAATTGTTTTGACAAAAATGAATTAAATTCTTCTGAACTTGCAAACTGTGAAAATAATTTACTCATTTCATATACTCGTGTTTCTGATTTAAATTTGGTATATATTTTTGTTAAATATTATTTTTTAATCTCAGTAAAATATAATATTTGATTTAATATTATGTTTAAACAGTATAGTTTTCATAACTCATCAGTCATCACAGATATTTAAAAAAAAAATGTTTTTATAAAAAAAAAAAAACAACATGTCCTAAATAGTGTGTATAAAGTACACTGCACTTATATTTCAGTGTTAAAAAAATATTTGTATGCAATTTTGTTTTTTTATACACACTATTATTAGCAAATGTAAATTCAAATATTATTAGTAAATTAATGTGTATGTTTCAGATAATTCCTGACCCTATTAAGAAGAAGGAATATTTTGATAGACTGGTCGAATTATAACCCATCTGTGTGGAGATCTCTTAACTGCCAAGACATAATTATTTATAACTTATTAAGCATCACAAAGACACAAATATTAAATCATATTTTTTTTATTTTAACACAATGTTTTATTTGTTTTGTTTTTGTTAAAATACGTCAACACCAAGTATTGATGATTTAAATAATTCAAATAAATTATTATTTGAAATAATACACACCGGCATTTCATGACACATACAATATATATTATTTGTAAGTATAAAAAATGCCTTTATTTACACAATAACGTAGCATTTATAACGTCTACAGTATAATATTATAATATATTGAACAGAAACGTTACTAGTAACATAATAAAATACTGAAATACTGTTAATTCGATAGTTGCAGAAATTTTTAATGGATACATGTAAAATCAATTGACTACAGCATCAATTAATAATTATTATTAAAACACACAGAAGTACATACATAAATGTGTATAGTTTAATATAATATAATATATATTATATTATGCAGTGTAGTTAGGTTGAGTACATGAAAACATTGGTAACACACGAATGTGTATTATCACTATTTTCAAATGGTACAGAAAAAAAAATTGCAACGAGGAGTGTGACAATAATAAAATAGGGTTTTTTGACATAATAAATATTATAAATTACCAACTCACACTTTTCAATTTCCATTCAAATTGATAGTGTCATAATATTTACATCTCACACCAACGTAATTCGGATCTCGGTAAATGGTTTGCACATTTGACAACGCTTCCTGTATACGATTTAGCTGTCGATATTAACAGATAATTATAGTTAACAACAAATCTAATATGATACTATTAGATACTAATAAGTAATAATCCTTGTACATCACTTGTACGATTATATTATAATATTATATACATTGACAAAAAAAAAAAAATTGACATTCATATGTTCTTTAAATACTAAAATATGATCCGTGCACACCTGAAGATGTCTCCGTAGACTATTCATATAAAACATTGAATAATCACGTGGCACTAGGTGTGTGTGTGAGTCAGGTATGCCGATTAATTAATTGTTTAAAATGTATTTAATAATAATTGATATAATTGTTGTACAGAATAGTTTTTTTTTTTAAATTAAATGTATTTTATAAAAGCTACAATAATAATACATGACGTACAGTAACACTGACAATACTTATAATAATAATAATACATTGAGTTAATGAAACATAATCGTTCAAAATACTTTGATTCATGAGATCAAAAAGAGAGAGAGAGAGAGAGAGAATGAGTGAGCGGCGGTAGTGAGGAGATTCTGCGAGGGATGGAATATTCGACTTCCGAGTAACCTGAAAAATACTTGAAAATAATTCGTCGATCAGCTTTTCGTGGACTTTTGCGTACGAATAGCAAGTCATTGACATACAACAATAATTGTCGTGCTTCGTAATCATCGAAACTTTGCCGCCGCCGCCGGAAGTTCCCCGCAGACAGACTCATCAGTATACGCATGACGAATCGGTGGGTAAGTATGATTTTCGTTGTTTTTTTTTCTACCGAAAGTCCAAAAGGGCGAAAAATTTGTTCTCACGCACAAGAAACGCGAATCGTTCATTTATAAATATTTTTTTTTTTTGTTTTTGCACATTCAGTCGTCGTCGTCGGTATATATAAGACACGCGGTTTGCTTCTCTCAAAACCGAATCATCGGCTTTCCGAAGAATTTTGTATTTACCGCGCACAATAACGGGCCAAAACGGTGCCATCTTTTGAATGATGCCGCGTTTTTGGACCATCGACGACCGGGTAGGTTAAGTTAGGTCATCGACAGACTCCTATCCCGCACGAAATTCGTCGAGTTCGACGATAGGACGCACATATCGCGATGACGTACGCTTTCGCCGTATTATTGTATCGGCTTCTCCTCGTCGCCCATCATCCGCGGAACGGAAACGGACGTCACACGAGTCCTGCCATCGCCGCCATTTAAATCTATAATATTTTACACGTCGTCACAGCAACAGATATTGTACCAAAAACCTGCGGCGATTTTGTTATTATCGTATTTTATGATGCTATTGACGACGACGACGACGTGGACGACTCTTCGAAGGCAGTGGTAACAAAATCGCGACCTGCGAGGACGTGAGCGGTGGTGTGGTGGGGATGGGTGGCGGTGGAACTCGAGGGGAATTTTTTTTATATTTTGTTTATCGTCTATTTTGTTTTTTTTTTTTTTTTGATTTTTCTATTTTCGATTTTTCTCTCTACATCTTCTTTTTCTTCGCGTACGTGTTCACAGCGTGAGCGTCGTGTTCGGAGCGCCCGCAGCGGTGGCCGTGTCGGCGGACGCCCACGCGGGTCATATGCTCAGCGACGGCCGCTTCTTCCGGTCGCGTTTGCTGCTGTTCTTGCCGAATATCGTGCCCAGCACCTTGGACACGCTGTTCACGCCCAGCTTGCGCCTGATCGGCAGCCCGCGGAGCAGCTGGACCGCGCGCGTCTCGCGCAACAGCGAGTGAAACGCCAGCGACACGCCAGCGAAGTTCTCGGCCGCGCTCACCTCGTAGAACTGACAGCCGAACCGCAGCGACAGCTCTTGTCCCGCGTCCACGGCCACTATCCTGCAACAGTGGAAAATTGCCATTTTTTAGTTATCATACGCGTAAACTATAATATAATAATATGTGTAGAGGTACCTCGCTACTATAATATAATATTAACATTTTTTTTTTTTTTATCGTGAACGATAAATGTATAATAATAAACGTGTGCGACATAAAGTTAATAGGTTAATACTTGTGAATTATGATACATATATTATATTAAGTCTATAATTAATATATAGACCGGTTTATATTATTATACTGCAGGCGGTGATTCTTTTATCAAAAAACACTCGTTATTTCAAAAACCATCATTGACTTTTTTCAAAATTTTTTGATCCATCTTGTCCTAGAACTATATATTTTTGGCTACAGCCTATTTGCGCCCTATTATAGAGTAGTACATTTGCGCACCGAGGGATATGGACAGACAGGGGCGGATCTAGGATTTTCTTTTGGCGGGTGCTAATTTGCGTATAATGATCATAAGACATTTTTATTAGTTATTATGGGAAAAAAATTAATAATGTGAAGCTTAAAAGGCTAGGAAAATTAGTCTTGCAATGTGCATTTGTTTTGGATATTATACATAGAGAGTTTGACTTATAATTATTAATGAAGATACGTAATTCAATAATTGAATCAAAACATTAAATAACCACTTTATTTTTTATTTTTTAATTTGTAGATATATAATACAATGTATGAATTTTAAAATTTAGATTGGCCAGTCCTCTAAATGCATCCTCCTTTTTTTTTCTAGCAAATTCATTCACAACCAAGTCGATATCTATATGTTTGTCTGTATGAACATATTTAATAGAGCTAAGCCATTCAACCTAGAGTCAGTCATTGTTGTGCGCATGTAATTTTTTAGTCTCCTTAAGTTCGAGAATGACCTCTCAGCAGTTGCTGTCGATACTGGGAGCGTAGCCAATAATTGTAAAAGGATTTTGATATTTGGAAAAAATTCTTCACAATATGGGAGAGATGTATATAACAGCAGTATGAGGAACATTTGTTTCTATTTTATTCCAATTGGCATTCCAAAGATTTATTTCTGCTTTTAATATTAATTCTGGACTTGAATGTAAATCTTGGGCATAGATAACATTCCAGCTTTTACTATAGCCTCAGACATAGGCGGTACTACGGGAGGGGCAGAGTATGCAACTGCCCCTCCTGTGGACCGTACCTCGGGCTTACAATAATAACATTCATATATTATTACATTGTAATATTTTATTAATGCTACAAGACTGCTATCATTTCTTGATTACCTAGTAATTAGTATAGTAGTATAGTTAGTTGTATGCTGGCACTGAGATAAGATTCTTATCTATTATCTCAGTGTATGTGTTACGGGCAAACGTCGAAATCGGGCAAACCTCAGAAATGCCCGGTGAAAACGCGAACTGCCCCCAAATCCTTGGGCAAAATGTCATATTTCGGCTTTTGACCAGGAAATCTGATCTAACCAACCTCATTTGGGCAAAACTGTATACTGACTTTTATCGTAAGGGCAAAACCAAATAATCATAACATAAATATTATTGAACAAAATATATAATTGAATACATTTAAATAACAATAAAAATATAACGATATTAAGTACTCCTATAAAAATTAACGTATTAAAGTACTAAAAAAATTAATTTAAATATTAAACTTCATCTCAGCAAACCCATAGCGTCTTAAATAACTTTACTAATATTAAATACAAATAAATAATTATCATAAAATATTGTAAAAATATAATTGAATACACATAAATAATAATAAAAAAATAATATTTTTGTTTATTGGCGCATTTATAATCGTAATAAAATCGTACGATAAAAATCACTATTTGTATTTAATATTGGCGAACGTATATTATAAAGCACTACAGTTTTGCCCTTGAGGCCTTGAGATAAAAGTCCGTATACAGTTTTGCCCAAATGAGGTTGGTCATAACTAGGTTTGCCCGGTCAAAAGCCGAAATATGAAGTTTTGCCCAAGGATTATGGCCAGTTCGCGTTTTGACCGGACATTTCTGAGGTTTGTCCGATTTCGACTTTTGCTCGTAATATATGCATAATGCAGCTGCTTGCTGGTAACTGAATCCTGATAAAGTGATTTGCGCGAAAAATATAATAATATGTACCCATATAGATAATATATTATCTATGTATGTACCACGATTTCATAGATAATAGATAGTATCTTAATTTGTGATATGTACTAATCACGATTGTATACCTAACTTAACGGTATAGTTAAACTGTTTTCTGCCCCCCCCCCCTGTCAAGAGAGCCTAGTACCGCCGATGACCTCAGAGCTGTATCTATGCATCTTTGTGGATTGAAATGAGCCCTTCAAGTGGAATAATTTTAGAAAATTTATCACTGAATCTAGATTTTTATTCTTCAATAATGTGGTCTAAAAAAGGTATAAAAATTTATATTTTAAACCACTGCAGATAACTGTGCACGAACATGCTGCCGGCGAAATCACGGTAAGCCCTACGAACAATTGTACCTCAAAATGCTACGCCATCGCCACGGCCCACATGAGGCCGTACAAAAAATAATACCTTTCTAATTTTCAATAATTATTAATTAATAATGCGCGGGACGGTGGGTTTTACCTGCCGTTTTAAACGATTCATATTATTATAGATTATATTTATCTTGATAAAGACTTAAATCAAGTAAATTAATAGATTATATTACAATCTGTTATTTATACAATTATTAGTACTTTAATAATTATAATTGTCTTTTTTAATATAATTTAAATTTTATAAATTTTTCAACAATTTGGGTTTAAAAAAATAAGTCAATATAACAATAACCAACATTAAATTTAGGAATTCTAAGTTATAAACAACACTTAATTAATTCACGCTAAGGGAATACACAGAGAGAAGTGAGAGTGGTCACTCGTCATTAAGTCCAATTAAGATAAAATGGACCGATATTCGATAATATGGATAAAAGTATAAAAATTTTAAATAGTTAAAACAGGAAAAATAATATGTACAATAGTTTTAACTTTATAAGGTAATAACTATAATAAGTAGTATTGCTTGTATTCCAGAATACAGTTTGGCAACGTCGCACGGGTTTCACACATTTTTATTAAAAATATTTCGGGCGCAAGTTGGTTATAAAAAAGGTGTGATGGGCGCAAATGGTTTGCACCGATATTTTTTAAATATTTTCACCCTCATACTTATAAGGTAAACCATTATCAACTTTTGATTTTTAAATGACAACCTATACTTAAAATTTCATAAACTAAAAAGGCCATTTTTTCAATGAATTTTCATTTTTCGTTAATCCGTTTACAAGATATAACCTCCCAAAGTTGAGTGGTGTTTGTCGTTTGTGTGTTATAGGGTGTATGTTAGGTGGTATTTAAACACAAACACCACATAAGTGTAGTTTGATAAAAGAATCACCCTGTATATATGCGCGTCGTTGATCGCATCTATAATTACCATAGCTAGTTGTAACAGAAAGATCTGACGAAAAACAAAAAAAAAAAAAACATTTTCTCGCTACCTATAGTTAAACGCAAGTCAAAAATATTATTTTGATGTTTTAGAAAGTCTTAAAAAATATTCTAATGCCGGCTTGTGTATAGGGTGCAGGCCAAAACAAGTGGTAGGGCAGTCATACTACTATATACAGACGATGTACTTCAAATAGGTATATAATATAAGCTAAATATAAAATTAATTTTAAAATGTTTTACTTTCATTATCATTAAAACGAGAAAATATTTTGTTCGACGACCTGGTTGGCATTCGAGCAAAACCGAAAAATTCAAATTGATTTTAAAAATTTAAAATATAAAAAAAAAGGTTTTTAATTGTTTATCTCCAATTTATATTTATCCCAAAGATAAATTATTGAAATTTGAAAACGTCTATGGAAATGTTGAACATTTTTTTGCTCTCATAGTATATTATATTATTTTTTTCGATTTAAAGTTTTAGTCACGATAGTATAAAATCAAGGACACGCGGCGTTCCGGATAGGCTATTCAGGTACACTACTGTCGTGACTCGTGATCCGTTTCCTTATGCGTTATATAAGCGTGCGCGTTGGTTATCAAAGTACGTTATTTTATAATAATTCAGTTATATAAGCAGAATGATGTTGGTATATAATTAATTCTTTAAGGACTAAATGCAATTATTAATGTGCAACTCCTGATGATGAGATAATATTAATTATGCAAAGTAGGCATTAGGTAAAAGTATATTATATTATACTATATATTATGTCGTAGGCATATTATTTTAGTCAGATTAAATTCTTAATTTTGCCTAGGCAAATAGTCAACGAATTTAATTTTAATGCGATTCCACCACCCCCCTAGACATTTAGTTAAATGTTTATTTCAAGTTGGACAAATACTAAAAATGAAATATTTCGTATTATTTTAAAAATTTAAGTATAGATATATTTTCTATAAATTATTTATTGCTATTTTATATAAAAAAAAAATTGTATTATTTATGATTATGTACAATTCGTAATTATATGAAATATTTTTAATTTCGTGTCCATCGATAAAAAAAAAGTTTTATTATAATTACAAATTTTCTTTAATTTTTAGTCATTAGTACTCATTACTATTGTTGTAACATGTTATTGTTTGCTCGAACATTTAAAATTTTTTGAAATTAATTTAATGATTTCAGCCATGTGTCACGCGCATAAAGATTATATGTTTTGTATTTAATCAGCACCTTTTTTTTTTTTTCGTTTAAACCGACAGCAGAGCAGGATCTGAATGAACACTACTACTCCTCTGCTGCCATCGTTTATTAATGTTTAATAAAAACGCTAGCACCTTACCTAACATAAGTACGAATGTACGATGTACATACTTGCATATATGTACATCGTATATTATTATAGAGAGTGATTTTTTAAGCGTACTCATCATGTTTTATGGTTAAACTACACATGTATTAAAATTCATATTTTTTGTATCTTTAAATACACTTGAAGACCATTTATCGAATCATTGACATTTTATGTGGTGCTACTTAAGGATGATCCTGTGACAATTACAGATTTCAGTTTTTCAAAAAAGTACTTCCCTTTTTTATTTTTTTATAATTTTTATAAACAGATTTTTTGCTAGAGTTTTTGAGCTACGTAACTTTGTTTTTTAAGGATAATATGTCTATGATGATGATGGGTTAAATAGATAGGGAGCTTAGACGATTTTAAAAAGTTAACAATTATCGTTATTATTGATTTATCAATATAAATAATTTGTAAAAATGATACAAGTATATCACATCTAACATGATTACAAATATTTTTTATTTTTATAAAACCATTTTTAAAGATTATCATCCACAGTATTAACATTGTGCTAACTCAGAAACTATACTCATTAGAATTTTTATTTAGATAAACCGGTTAGATAGAAAAAAAAAATTATCCGCTAAATAATTTTCAGTAAAAAATAAGGCTCTTCTCATTTGAAAAATAGAAGTTAGTATCGCCACAAGACACTCACCCTTAGGCAGTGCAAAAAATATCAGAAATTTTAGGATATATGGTCTTTATAAATCTATACATAAACATTCTCATATCAGAATTTGAATAAATGTATTAAAGGGAAAAATGGGAGTGAGCATGCCTAAAAAATCACCCTGTATATAATATTAAACGAGAGTTCGAAAAAGCCTTTTATCGGGCTGTTGACCCGAGTTAACGTCATCAACACGGTTGTGTACGGTTATTTCCGTTTATATATTTATATTAATATAAAAAAAGTTTTATATTAAACAAGTTTCGCGATTATTTTTAGATTTATTTTCGTAGAAGGACGATGTAGGGCGATCGGTACACAGCAACATCTCTTCGAGGCGATGCGAGAAGGGTGTGCTGCACGAATAGGTCGATTCTATTTCGAAACCCTTCCAGTGGAATATATATATACATATAGGTACTCTATGAGCCGTACGCGGTCCATGCAACTATATTCGTAGTGAGTATAACTGAAGCAGGGGGTGGGAAATTATCCGGAAAATTAAATTAATAAATAAATGAGGCACACAAAAATCTTTATCAATTATTCAAATTATTGGTATATTTTTGTAATATTTGAAGACAAAAAAAAAAAAAATTGTAAATATGTATAATTATATACGTCATGAACACCTAACCTAACCTAACGAGCGGGTGTGCTGATAATATACAGGTATACTCACTAACAGACCAAATTAAAAACAACCTGTTGTTAGAAACTCCGAGACAACGGCGGTGGTTGGACCGAGTGAAGGACGACTTATTGAAGAGTTTACATAATTATGTGGAGCAAGTATTGAGGATGACGCAGAGGATCGGGAAATTTGGAGAGCTCTGATAGATGCAGCGTAACCTCTAAATGGCACGTGAGCGAAAAATAAAAAATAATAATTGGTCATGATGAATGCGAGCGATGTAATTGTTTAATTTTTTATTTCGTAACGTATATTTTTGTGAAACGCTTCAAAAAAGCGTTGTATTCCTCCGTATGGTCTTAAATAGTTATACATGTGCCTCGGTGGCTGATATTTATAATTTTGACGACGAATCTAAGTGCGAGAGATTGCGTGTCCATCCGGTTGATAGTTATAGAATTATACGCTCATCCAGATTTTCCACCCGTCGTATATACATTAGCTATACATATATTATATATATGCTATTTTTTCAAGTTGAGCAACGTACCTATATAGTCGGCCGGGCTGCAGTCAGACAATAACACCCGTTTGTCGCGCCCACCCGGTCAATTATATCTGCTATAGCCTAACCTCGGCATTTACTCGCAGCCGTCACGCATCTGCACACAATAGTCGGCCGCCGACTATACGTTTCTCAACTTGAACAGAACATTTTAATAATGATACATATAATAAACTAATTACATTATATTCCGGTGATTTTAACACACATTTTTGACGCTGTAAAGTTTAAATTCTCTCTCGAAAAAAAATCGTTTTTTTCATGCGGACTGCAATAACGGACTGTTTGAGGAAATCGCTGTGCCATCATTGTATATAGTATATGCGTAGAGAGGAACACCGACTAAAATAATTATTTATTTGGATATTATGTTTTTATTTTTGTCGCGGTAATAATACGGACAATATTGATATGCGAACGTGCAGAACTATTCGAACTAATAAATATACAGTTTAATCCTTATCTACCAATATTAAAGTGAAAATGTTTATGTTGATTTTATGTCGTAATAATCCTAATTTTTTTCGATTAAATCATCACTGACTAAAACAAAATCGGTCTGACAAATATTTGAGATCGTCTTTTTTGTTTACCATCCGACGATGCGTTATTTTAGTCTCGTATAATCGAAAGGCCTTGTGTAATGTTTTTTTTTTTTTTAACTTGTTTAAATAGGTACGTAACTTAGGTGAAAATAATGAATTCAATATTTGAAACTCGAATACGAAAAAAAAACAAAAAGGACCGACGAAATTCGTGATGTTTGTCTTGAGAGTATATTATATGTATAATATATATATATTTAGGCGCACTTCCGAATGTGTATTAGAAATTTAAGAGCAATATAAAGATGATGGAATGTAACATACAGCGGCAAACGTACAGTTTCCGTGCCAATGTTTGTTCAAAAAAAAAATAAACTCTCATTCCTGCGCGCATCCGTTTGTAAAATTTAAATAAATAAATATACAGTCACATAATGTATACATAGGGTTGGGCAATTTCCGGGTATACGTTATTTGACGAGAATTCTCGATGGTATATATATATATATATATATATATGTACATCGAAAAATTCACGGCATTTACTTTTTGTAATTATTATCGAAAAAATCAGTTGCCAACATTTCGTTAAACATTATATAGTTACCTATCATTGTTGTTTAAAATAGTATATTATAATATGTCTCAGTTACCTGTATATATATGTTGTTTAATAGCTGAGAACAAATCTTTAATAAAAAAGACTGACGATTTAAGTGGACTGTATAAGACTTTATTAAACACGAATAGCTGTAGGGTCGCTCGCTGTGCTCGGTACAAGTTTCGATACGCGACTGCTTATAACACAAATTATCGCAATTACAATATAAAGATAATAATATAATATGGCTGAGATAGCGAGCGACGACAACTAATAAAATAATAATAATAATATAATACCATTCGAGCGCTAACATATGTATTTAGATTTTAAAAATGCCTATGAAAATAATTTTTAATAATCTTCTTTACGTACATACTATTATTTTTCAAATCTTTACATTTAACAGTGTTTTTTTTTAAACCCAAAGGTAATAAGAAATCGTAAAAAATTGGACCTAAGTAATCTACAAATTTTTTACCAAATTCTTTATTCGTGTAAAGTATAGTGGTGACATGCTAAAAAATCTCTTTTATTTACTTGCTTAGTTCAATTACATGTGTTGGAGACCAATAAAATACTAGATAACTTATACTGCAGTTTTCTAACTGGCAGTACTTTAAAAGCTTTGTATTATAATGAATTAAATAATAAAATAAAATAATTAATTATATAATGAATTTAATAACCTAACATGTATTTCTTTTTTATCCATACATATTCTAATAGTTAGGTTTTGTTGAACAAATAGTGGATTTATTGCGTTACCTGCACATCCGCCAATAGGTTATAATAATTGTAGATCACCAACTACACCTTGTACAATAAAGATGGTCACCTATAGCTGATACACCTAAAAAGAGTCCGTAGATCACCTGCTACACCGCAAATGCCGACTACACGAAAATTACTCAAATCTATTTTTAGAATTCTTATTGTTTCATATATTAGATCAATCGGTATATATAATATTATGTTGGGTCGAGAACACGTCTAAATTCTTATGTTTTTCATGTGTAGTATAGACAAAGACAGAAAATTAAATCAGTAAAACTGTTAAGACCTGTTAACCTAACTTCCGTATAAGAAGAGACCGCGCGAGTACAACACGATTCCTAATGGTTCTAATCTGAAGCAAACGGAAGTGCACTCTTTAACACACGCACACACACACACACGCGCACGCTTCCGTACGTTTTTTTTTTTACCTAAGATTTCAAAAAGGTACGTGTTATTTTGACTTGGTTATAAAGTTTCGTGCATTGCGATTGCGAATTAAATATTTCCTATAGTTGACGAAACTAAAATGATTACATAAACATATTATTTCCCAAAAAGAAAACACGTAAGGTGTCCAGTATAATTTATTTAGGGGACCAACCATGCGCTACTACTCTCAGTTCAAAAATAATTTACTAAATTGGGTGGCTTATTATTGGTCGCTCAACTGCAGAAACGCTCCGAGTGTACGCACCTACTGTTGTTGATAATTCCCGGATGGGTGACCACCCGAGTCTTAGCAACAAATCTTTGCCACATATATACAACACGTGTTCCAAACCAACCGTTACCCCCTCCCCTACAAAGTCTTTAATGTCCATAGTTTCCGGGCTTATGATGAATATAAAAAATTGTTAATAATAATAATTATTATACATACTGAGACATAGCAACTATTTACATTCACTTGATTTGCTGACTAATATTTATTGCGGCGTGGCTACCATGTCGTTACTGTACTGTATGCGAGTATTATTATAATATATTGTGATAGGTACAATATTTTAAAACATCATTTCAAAAACTGATAAACTATAAAGAAAAAAAAAAAACAATACTCATAAAAATATACGTTCTAATTTGTTCTTTTGTATTCCCGGGAGTGCCGAGCCTCATAGCATAATATAATTGCATTCTCGTTATAATAATATCGGTCAACGATATATTATGTGAGCGTCGCATTTTCTTTTGTCATTTCCCCGCCGTGCCAATTCATAAAAAAATTTTAAAAAAACCGATACACATTACGCGGTAATTTGTACGCGATAAGCGTTATTCCCCCCCCCACCCCTCCAACCCATTACTACCACTGTAGATTAAAAATATTCTCAGAACGAGCTGATCTGCAAACGAGAAAACCTAAAGCGTATACGCAGTGATAATATTTAAACGACCCGAAGGTCGGATGGTAACATATATTATGTATAACGACTGCACGCTTATTGATATACAATAAGTCAATAACATATTATAAATATCGCACTAGAGACGATATATTACATATTTTTTTTTTTTTTGCGGTTGGGTTAGAATATTTTTTTATTATTGTTATTGGCAATCAGACCCGTCGTCGATATCACCGCGAACGGAGGACGCGGAAAATTGTCACGAAAATAAGAAAAAACCGCTCGTACGTCATCATTGTTGTTACGAAATTAGCATATTATTATTTCAAATAATATCTCCTCCTAAACAGCCAACCACCCACGATGCAGAGGGTTATCGTCTGATTGGCAAAAAAAAAAAAGAAAAAGGAAAAAGAAAGAAATATCAGAATATATTTTAGTTACCTATTATATATTATGTAACAATAACGAAGTGCACGTCTTCGGCTGTATATATAATATATAGGCTGCACTTGTCATTCGCACGATAAATATCAGCGAACGGCTCACTGACTTCGTTCGTAGGTATAATACATAATATTATAATATCGCGTATAGCTAGGTAATAATTATATCAATATAACGCGCCGCGGCATGATCACGATGATGAATGATGATGATGACGATGATTAGGAATATTATTGATTTACTTGATTTTTTTACGTTTACCGGTGCGAGCCGTAGTAGTTGCATGTTATATCATAATAAAACATTCGCATTTGGATTATTATTATTTTTAGCGGAGCAACGCGCACGTGGACAAGAAACGTGATTTGGATGAACACCACATGGTTAGTTTTGGTTGAAAGGAGCAGGGAAAGGTGAAAAGCGTGGAGTAGACAAAATATCATCAAGGTACCTCAATAATAACTTGTCCGCCAGTAATTGTTGTAGACATATACCTCAGGTCAGTGAACCGGAAAGTTTATCAATAATATAATATATACATATATATAATTAACCGGACGTAAAATTTAAATATCTATATTATTGCGAGACTTTGCAATTTTCACACTAAACGTCTGAATTTCCAATATATATATATATTAATATATTAATATATATATGTGTGTATATACGCATGTGTTGTCTCCGTCTTACACGCGTACTACATAGCAAATTTTCGTTCGCTAGATTCAATAGTGTGCTGTTAGTTTTGATATTAGAGTGAATTGACCCATTATCAAACTTTTAGGCAAGACCATTATCTGTGTTCTCGTGTTGGTTTTTTACGATATTTTAATTTTTAAATGAGTTATGAGCGTGTTAAGTGTGAATATTTGAAAATTCACATCACTCATTTAAACATTAAAATAACGTAAAAAACCAACACGGGAACACAGATAATGTTCTTAGTGTTCTTACATAAAAGTTTGATAATGGGTCAATTCACTCTAATATCAAAACTAACAGCACACTATTGAATCTACAGCGAACGAAAATTTGCCATGTAGTACGCGTGTAAGACGGAGACAACACGTCATGCGGGTGTAGCGTTCTCTTGAAAGTCAAAGATTTTTCAAACACTAAAAGTATGATGATGACTTATGAACAATTTTTTTTTACCGTTATGGACTATATTGTACAATATTATGGTATCTACACAATTTAATGATGTTTTGAAATACAAAAAATAACGATAAGAACTGATGCAGACGGCAAGATTTACATATTGTCTCTCAACGAGTATTTTATCACGTATCTATTTAAAAAAAAATAAAAAAACTGTTTTCCTACAATCCTTATTATATTATACAACGTCCATTTAGTAATCCGCATTTGTTTTATTTTTCATTTACTATATCTCGTTAAGCAAACTCCTCGTACAACCTTAAAAACAAATTTAGAACTATAAATTTTAATTACAATATTAGTTAATCATATCACACTTTTTGTGTTCTATTGCATCAAACGTATACATTTGCAGTAATAATTTGTTTACATTTGAAAAATAAATAAATTTATAACCTAATGGACGCGCGTTATTCATTTAGGGTTTTTCAAACACTACTTAACAACTTGAGAGTTTGATGCTGTGAATTCAAATTTATTAAATTATATGGTCAAATAATCAACGCGAAGAAGTTTAAAATATTTATCATTCATATTTTAGATCAATGTGACGTAATTTGTGTCCACACTATAGGAATGCAGGATAACCGTTTGCTTATTTACCATTTACCAGTAGATATAATGTCTAGACTTAAGTAAAATTCATAATTTTGATTTAATCTCAATTCCTGTTCTAATAGCTGAAAACTTGTACATTCCTAATTTAAATATTTGAGGTATTGTTATGCATAAATATTGTATTCCGTCATTCTTTACTATATTTTCTGATTTATATTTCATATAAGTGTTTAATAATTTTGTTTTTCATTTATCACACCTATTACTCTTATACCCTGCAGAGGGTGTTTTATATTTATTTAATAAATATCTAAAATTATAATTTTGTTGGTGTTATTCTTTAAGTGCACGCCATTCCTCCCCCCCCTCCCCAAGTGTCCACATTACGAGAGCTATGTACTGCAGTACCTATATATAAAGGTAACCTACTATATAATTAAATTCGAGTTAACCGTACCATAAAATACGAACTTTCAGATCAAAGTACTTTTTACTGGACTACGCTACAAGTGACTGCGGAGCTAACTTAAAGTCTATCGTTTTTTAGAAGATTAGTCAATATATACGTAGGGTGAATGGAATATTAATAATTGTATATATATGGGTAGGTAGCAGAAATTTAAGAAAAACAAAATGTGTTCGGCTCCTGTGGTGTGCATCGTAAGTCGTACAAAAACGTGGAAAACACGTGCGCGGCGAGTAAACGACAGATTATAAACAAACAAACCGGAAACGTGGCAAGTCGCACAGCGTTTGTGTGTGTATATTTATACCTATATAAATATATATATAATGCACGAACAGGAAGTCGTGGGAACGGTGGCGGCGACGGCAGTTGTTGTTTTTGACGTAATTATAATTATTGTCATACGACACGCGAAGAAACTATATAATGTAGAAAATAAAGAGAGATAAAAATAATATTTTATATAACGCTCTTCGTGTACGAATATGATAAAAAAAAAAAAAACTAGAACAATGAGACACGCTGTAGTTGGTCGTCGCGTAACGCGGAGAAACATACCTATTATGGAGCAGACGAGACGGTGCCAGTGATTTTGGTTTCACCACCCACACGCGTAATTATTATATTTTATTGTTTACACGCAGGTAAATAATATGATATCTATATATATATATCTATATCGTTTAATGTCTCAAATAGAGCTCACGTATCGTCTTACGGCTATTAAATTTGTATGTGTTATACCTATATATGATTGCAATATAACGAGGATCACGCGCGCGCAACATCACAGAGCGTGGTTTACGGTAAATAACAAAACAAGACCTATGTGTATACCTAAGTAAAAACATATATCATATACTTTTGTGTTTTTGCTTATAGTTCCGACACACTCCAATACGATTTCTTTCCCTATCGCCACATCCATCTCTCTCTCTCCATCACTATCTCTCCCTCTCCCACTCTATCTATACCACCACCCACTAAGCTCTGTTCACATTATGAGTACGCGCACGCAGCAATCGCCCCGCAACAATTATTAATATAAACCTACACTATATACCTGCACTATATATTTATAGCTATGTGTTATACAACTATACACACACATATATTATTGTACGAGATTCTCGCGGGCTTTACCTGGAATGGTCCAAGTCCCTCTTGTTGCCCAGCAACAGCGTAGCGAAGTACGATGGCAATTTGTGTTTGCTCAACTCGTCCAGAAGGTATTGAGCTTCGTTAAAACTCGACAGGTCCACCACGCTGTAGACGATCACGAATGCGTCGGCCCATCTTATGTGATCGTACAAACAAGTGGTCTAAATCACAAAAAAAAAAAAAAATTATTAAAAACCAAAACGCTATTTTTACATATCATAATATCAATTGTACAATCATCAATTTATTCCATTCCATTTTTTTTTTTTTTATTGGTTAAGCATTAATTACATCATAGGCTTTAAACACAAGTATTGCGGTTATTACAATTTTACACGTTATTATTGTACAATTCGATTTTTTCAAGGCGCCAATAAAACTACAGGTTGTCACGGACTGTTGTATAAGTTACTTGAACGAAATAATATTGACAAACGTCATAAAATTATATAGGTTACACATCGACAGCGTACGTAAACTTGTGTAATACTTGTAATACTATGTACCTATATAAACAATCGTGTTCATATCGACACGCGTCGGATGCATTTTTTTGTAATTTTCCGAGGCAGATGATTCAGAGATAAGAGAATTTTTTAATGACTGACAAAAATTAGCGATCAGATGAGAGAAATGACCTATATACATATATTTGTCGAATAAGATGCATAACTCTGAGTATTTCCACGATTGCATCAACTAAAAATTGCATCTTGCGTCTATTGTGCACGTCATATTTTAATTTTTTCTCGCATATTTCTTATTTTTGTGTTTGTTCTTCAGGAAGATATAAGTGCGATAGTCGTACCATTTAAGAATAGAATACACATTTTCGAGGGACACGTTGTATATATATGCATTTATAGTGCTTCACGATCTAATATCATCGAATTGAATAAATGTTATTGTAATATATAGTCATATATGTGGACATTGTAATTATTATTTTTTTTAACGCAAATTCATATTTTTTCGTATTTCAAAAATTCAAACCAAGGCCGAACACATTTCAACCAATTTTCCCGATGGCATTGTGATATTTACTTATAAATTATAGCGCGTATTATATAGACTCTATATAAATAGGTACAGATGAATTTATAACATTAATGATAATATATGAGTTATTGGTCCTATATAGATATGTTTCGGATTTATCAATTCCAACTGTGCCTGTGAAACTCTCTAAATACTGCAGCGACGTCCATACGTCGCCGCCTTAAAGCTGTTCACTGAACCGCAAAGCATATATTATAATATAGGTATCAAAATACTCTGTTTATATATGTCACATAGGTATATGTGCACGGGAGCAGGTGGAGCAGAAAAATATGTGTAAAAACGGAATTTTTTTTAGAGTAGAAGGGACACTATTCTAGTTTTAGATTTCTAAAAAAAAAAAAAAAATGTTGTCATTTATTTGTAACCACTGCACTTTCACGGAATTTGAATGGACTACGTGCAGATATTACTATTTTAGGTACATTTAAAAAGAATGAATATACATGTAAATAATATATTTTTAAATTAAAAAAAATATGAACTCGATTAACAAACAGAGAAATTAGGGATCTGTTTGATATAAGATTTAAAAACTAGAGGAATAAATCGATATAGGAATAAGTCGGTTACAAGTTTAATATGACAAAAATTAATATTTTTACCGCTTCGTGCATGTATTTTTTATTATTTTCTTAGAAAATATGAAAACGTTTTTATTTTAGCAACTGTATTTGTAGAAAAAATTAAAAATCGATCAATTCGTTTATTTTTTATTTTTTTTTGTTACTGTTAATCATTAAATAATGTATTATTATACAATATTTCCTAAAATCCATTAAAATGTACTTCAATATATCAATTGCGCTGCTTGTACATTTTAATACAATTATATGTGTACTAACCTATAGTAACTAGGTGAAGTGTAGAATAATATTATAACGGTAATTTATTGAATTTGTATTAATTACTATCGACGTTCATTTTGCAATTATATAATTTTTTTATCGACTGAAAAATCTATTTTTATTATTTATTAATACACATTTTTATAAAATTATTTACTATATGTAATGTAAAATAATATTATAATAGTAATTTATTAATTTAATTATATATGTATGTAGTGTATTATTAGGTATATATTTATAATTTACAAATATTATTGACCTAAAACTAAAAACAATAGCTGAGGAATCCAAATGCTTCTATAAAAGATTCTTCAACCACCTAAACGACCATTCGAATCCACTCATCAAAAAATTCAAAAAATTGACATCCGCTACCATATCAAGTAATCCCCCAAAACGTCTTAAGCGCAAGTGGTGACGTGATTTGTTATAAAAAAAAAAAATAAAAATAAAATAAAAATAAAAAAAATACTTTAAAAATAATTAAGTAACCATAGAAAGTGTCATCAATGGGTGGCTCCTTTTATCACATTATTTTTTTCCCTGTGAATGTACTCTTAGCACAAATTCTTATTGTATTAATGAAATAGATTGTATATTACTTGTGAAAAAAAAAAACAAATATTATTAATAATAATGTTTGTTGAATATTTTTTAATTTATTGAGTGCAAGAAATTAGTGTATCGACCCGAAAAAGACCGAGCGCAATCGATCGATCGATTTGTCAATATATTATTATATAGATGTATACAATATATATTATTATGAATCGCGAGGCATAAAAAATGATTAGAATGGGTAGGCAAGTGTACATGATATTATTATATTATAATATACACGTCGCGCATATCCCCACAATAACGCGACAACGGACAAAACGGACAAAACGAATAATATGATTATTTATTATCATAATCACAATACAAAATTAACAACGAGAAAAATGCTGAGTGCAGATAAAAAAAAAAATTAAAATTAAAATTAAAATCAAAATACGAATCATGCCGTAGGGTCTCGGCGTCTCGCTGCTGCAGCCATCGAGGATCGCTAATGAAACGCGAGACATCGAGCGGGTGTATAATTTTTTTTTTATCCTTCTCGTTTCGTTTGTTTATTTTAATCAGCGAAATAATAATAAATATTATTTTATCAAATTATATTATTATTTTCATTATATAATATCATATTATTTAATTGTATGCGTTCACTCGGCGGCGGCGACAATAGCAGTTCGGTGGAACTATATACATAATAGGTGTGTACATAATAATATAATAATATATTATATATTATGCGCGCACAGAGGACCGGAACAAATCGAAAGGAATAATAATAAAAAAAAAATCGATTTTCAGTTTATACGTACTGTGTACGTACACAGGTAAAACGATGCGGAGGTGGATGCGATGACAATGACGACGACGACAATCAAAAGCGATATGTTTTATATTTTACTACGAAATCATATATGTTGATATACATATATCGACCTTGACTTAGAGCGTATAATATACACATCAGTTTTTGATACCATCATTACCTCATATATGATATATATTATACATTTTTTATTAGAATATTATACAAGGCGTGTAACAGATAGAACTGATAATTTTGGAATAACTTTTGTTCAATATTTTTCATTAAGTGACCCTAGCGCTACATGTATAATACATTTTTTTCATGTTAATTTTTTAGTACCTACTGAAAATAAAAAAAAGTTTAAATTTAATAAGAAACTTTTTGGATAAATTCAAAATAGTCTATTTGTTAATCTGATAATAGAAACAATTTTTATGATAGAAAGATTTATCTCAGTTTTTTTTTTAATTCAAAACTTTTTTCGTCATACATTAATCTGGAACGTACAAACTTTTTAAAAAATAAGATTTTTTGAGAATTTGCTGACATGAGTATATTTTTTAAATTAATTACTTATCTGTTATCATATAATATTAACCACTTATTTTTGTCATACGTTTGATTAGCATAATTTTTGTCAGGTCTTTCTGTTACATCCTGTATATATAAATGTCGGTCGTGTCGTTTATGATGTGATGCATTTGACGAGCGGATGATGATAGTCTCGCTCACGATTTCTCGATCGAAGTGTTTATCCTCACCACTGAGTCACCTGCAGTCACCACATTATGATAATATAATATAATAATACGTGTTACAATATCGCCTCAACTCTTGAGTATTCCTCGTCTAATTGTATCATATTATAACGCTTTTTTTAATCTTTACGATTTTTCGTTTTCGTTTTTTTATTCGTTTTACTGCTATTACTATTATTATTATTATTTTAATTCCGGATTCTCTGGAGCGGCGAACGAAATTCAAGAACATGATGATGGACGAAAGCGTCTCGGCAGAGCGCCAGACAGAGAGAGATTCCATTTTAAACATGGAATGTTATAGAGCGGATAGTATGATGGGTTATAACATCATTATTCCCGAATTCCATAACGCCGGTTTAAAAAAAAAAAGAAGTGTTTTCTCTCGTTATTATTCGCGAAATTTCTGCAACCATATAATATTATAAACGTAAAATTGGCCTTTTCAAAACGCATCCTGCAGATAACAGTTTCCGGTCTATATATATTCTGCAACAGATATATAAGTTTTTTTAGGCATATACATATTATATCATTATATAGGTCAAATAATATTATATGTTTTGTGAGCCCATGCAATATATATAGTCACTTCTCATCTCCATTCCACTCGAAATATTTAAAAGGACATGAAAGTTGTTAAATTAGTATAATATATTATGATAAACAATACTTGCAGAGATGGAGAAAATGCGGTTTTTTTTCTACTAAATAATGATTATGTAGTGCTGTAGTCATGGACCATGGCATTATATAATTATCACTTGAAACGAGAAAAAAACGAAAATCATTGGACGAATGTGAAAACCACAAATGCACGACGTCGAACGCGATCACAGATCAGGATTAATAAAATATGTATAAATATTGAATTTATTATAGTATTATACACCTGCAAGTCTGCAACCGTCGGCAATAATTGTCATAATATTTATTTTTCACATTTGATTTTGTCACCGCGTATAACATGCTGTATATAATGTATATAAAATATAAATACATTATACATGTTTTATCGCCGATCGTCTGTGTCCGGTCGTCATTCCGCGATTCGACATTACTAATGTTACTCGTCACACGATACATCCATTATATAATATATTATCATAGTGTTATTATTAATATTAAATCCGATCGTTTTTACGCGGCGACGGTCGTCTCGTCCGATTTAGCCGAAAGGTACGAAATATATATATGTATAGTATTATTAATATTGGTATAATATTATATTATCGTGCAGTATAAGACCGGAGAGAGACAGCAGTCGATCGTCATGATAATATATCAAAAAACAGTAATAAGATTATAATATTATATACTGCCATCGCTATATATATACAGCACACGCGGTAATATTATATCACCCGCCGTGAAGGGGTTCGATGAGGAATTCGAGTTTTAGATTTTAAATTTCAGCAATGGCGACGGGGAAAAAAACCACCAATACTCTTGCAGTGGAATATTAAAATATTATCTCGAATATGCTACGACCAAATTTGGCGCTTTCTCCCAAGTCGACATATATATATATATATAGTTGCAGCTCGCAGATGATGACACTGCACCAGCCGCTGCAGGTGCTATTGCACGTCTCCGCATTATTATGACTTGTAATTTTTTTTTTTTCGTACATGATAAATTGCAGTTTTATACGAGCCGCGTGGCTCATACTTTTTTTTCATCCTTCGATTTGCGGAGAAATGTTTTTAAATGTTGTCCCGTTGGTACATAAATTCAAAATTTTAGTTACGTAATCCCGTTCGTTGGTGGGGCCGACTTGTCGTAATATATATATATTATATATACACAATAAATATGCAAATTCTCTGCAGTCGCTGCAACAAGTGCAGTGCACAGGTGGGTGATGCATTTATATCGCAGACACAAAACCGCCGCGGCATAATAGTTTTTTAAATGCAATTATTCTCGAATTTGCATTCCATCTGCTATTTTGTCGTATAATTAGCTGATAGAGCTGCAGGTCTCGACGACATGCCAAAATTTTAGGAGTTTCTATAACATTCAATCTCAGATTTAAACTCGCCTGATTTGACCGGTATTACGCGTTCTCCCGGACACAAAGCTGCAATTCCTATAGTGTCCCTGCAACTGCAGTCATCAATACATCATACTAACCAACGGTAAAATGTAACAAGTCGATTTCCTTGCTATACCAATCTCACTGCAGATCTTGCCACGAACGCCTCAAGTGTCGCATCATAATATATAATACGTTAACTCGGTAGTTTAATGAACTCGAGATCATAATATGATACATGATATGATATTTGCAGGTTTTTATTTAGTATTACTGACATGGGAAATTGCTTAGGTATGAATAAATCAATAATCTCGAAAAATGTGAGTGTAATAATAACTGCACGATGATAATCGAATCGAAATTGGCAAGTAAAATATATAAATAAATAGTGATGTTTACAGCGCAATGATTTATATATAATATAGCTTTATTACACGTATCACATATGATACGTAAGACAGTCCATCTTGCTATATAAACTTCGCGAGAACTCGTGCTTTGCCAGAGGTTTAAAAACAATTCATTCAAATAATGAATATTATATTAATAGTATATTTATGTGTACCAGTAAAACATATCATAACTGATGAGTGTAACTAAAGTGTGCATATATATTCAATGATTCTACATAATATTATGTTTTAATATTAAGATCAGGCGTTAAGCTAAAGTTATATATATTGTATTATTATGAACAATTATTATGTCCTGCGGTGTAGGAAATGAAATAGTTATCAAACTATGTCTGGCTCACGAAGCTTCTTAAATTGTTCTGGGACAGTACGTCAAATAAGAGATTATTGATTTAAATTTCAGTGTGTGCATCAGCTGAGACCGTATCGCATAATGTGGATAGAGCGATAATATGCATATAATAGGTATTATAGTCCTAATATTGCAGATAGCAAATCTGTTCGTGATTTAGTTATTATCGTGACAAATGAAGAAAATATAATCGTAAGAGATATAACATGTATACATGGGTCGAATTGAGCGACAACTGCACATTGATGACCTTCTGCCGAGTCCTGATCATGTTACAGACATAATATGACTATGGTCCTGATGATGGATGCAGATCGCGCGGATAAGCCTTATTCGTAGGTACACACCGAAATTCGATTAGATTTTTCGATTGGAAATCATATTGTGACATATCTTTTGATCTTAAACCGAAACGTCTTAGAGGTTTTAACGGTAGGTCTGCTGCAGTATATATTATTATCAATATAGCGGTGATGTCCACAATAATATATATATAACAGTAGGCTATAAATGTATCTATACCCATATTATTTTCCGATCTTAAAAATATTATTATGTAGGATTTTCAATCGTTCAAATTGTAATCACAGCAATTTACAGTATAATATTGTCGATGACGATCCCGCGTCATCTAATATGAACCATTAAGTGCTGATCACTCTGTATTAAACGATGACGAAGAGAAAAACGTCTGTAACATTTCCCATATTTATTATAAGTAGGTATAATAATATATTATAGTTATTAAATATAGACATATCACTATAAAACCACTGCAGCTAGAGCTCAATGTCAACATTATACGTATATATACGCTTAAAAAACTTAATAGTTTACGATGTAAGTCGTATTTTTATTATTAAGTGTTCCTAACATGTACATGGTCATCAAACTTATTGATAAAATTATACCAATATTTAACATTAATTACACAATTGGTAAAGGCGTAATTAAATACAATATTTACAACGAATTACGTCAAATATATATTATTATATATACCTTTTTTTTATAAAGTATGATGAAGTCTATTTCCGACGTTTTGGTTATGTTATTATTATGTTTTACGGAAGCCGCTCATCAATGCTATATATATATATATATATATGGTAAATATTTATATTGTGTAGTATATTAATTTACCACGGACGAAAAACTTTTTGTAAAACTGTAACAAATCCAAAGACATATCATACTAATAATTATGAAGGCGACCTGTAATATACTGACGCCACAGTATTATAAAAATAACGTCATAATATTATTTGCGTAACGCGATAAATATTACGCTGCATGTCAAATTGAAAATGACAATTTGCGTCTTCGAAATGCACCGGATCAGCGTATTATAATAAAATATATAATATAGTAATCAACACTTTTCAACACTCTGCAGTATATTATATATAGTATGTTACATTTTCTCATTAAATTGTCATCATAATGATTTTACAACTATCGCTATATATATATATATTATATTACTCGTATTATTACTCTTCGCGATCGCACACGCTATATTATACAATGTACGCGCAATGTATATATATATATATATATATATATATATGGGCAATTATTATAATTTTATGTACAGATAAAAAATACGCGAAAATTACGACCGGCTCTGCAGTTTCGGAATCCGCCACGTTATCACTTATCTGAGTTATCATCTAATGTTTATGTGTCAAACATTAACATTTATTTATTATATATTATACAAATTTTAATACCTGCAGCTATAACACGAACTCTTTCGACTATACGTGTGGAGGTCTGCCGTATATATTATAATACTACAAAAGGGATATACGCCGCTTATTTTATTATTATTAATAACGATTTTTGTTCCGTCTGTAAACCTTCAAACTTTCTCCAGCATCGCAGAGGCCTATACACACGCGCACACACACGGATGAGATGATGGTGGGGATCTATATTATCGTGGATGTGACGAGTGCGGCTTTCAAAAACACACACACGCGCGCGCCGCCGTCACACACGGGTCTGTCATCAGTCATATGTTATAACATCCATAATAGGTTATATACTATATATTGTTACGTCTTCATATATAATATAATATTAATAAATAAATATTGTTATTATTATTGTAATAATAATATATGACACCCGCTGGCCGCTGCTCGCACACAATAATAATATATTATATGATGTATATACACGCGCGGACGGGCAATCGATCATATTCAAATGTGTAGGAGCTTGTTGAAGTTCAATCTAATAATCGTTCGTCCACATCAAAACTACACATATTTTATATTATTTATGTGTGCACGGCGTGTACGTCATACCACTGTAGAAATACACAGTACTTGCTCATAATCTATACCGATAAATGATGGAAAACAAAATCCGCACGAATAATAATAAAAATAATAACAATAATATAATAATACGCTCGAGTGACTTGTAATACTATATATTATAATATATACGATGTATGATATACATACTTATAGTATGAAATGTTAATATTTGTGATTATAATATATATGTTACAATAACATTCCAACCAACATGAATAATTGAGCATCAGGATGACCTGCAGGCATCGAAAACATCGCAAATATGTTAGCTTTCCTATATTAAGAAAAACCTATACTTCTGATAACCATAATATTAATGCTGGTGGAAATCGCACAAAATTAACACCGTATTGATTGTACACATTTTAGTTCTAGAAATCACTCATTATGTATACAACATAAAAAACTAGTAACCTTTGCTGTTGATTTTTTTTAAGTTCAATAAAAATATTTATATATTTATAATTTATATATATATATATAATTTATATATCAGCACAAAAAAATAATTTAATATTGTAATATAATATATAAGAGTTTTAATAACAAGAGATATACATACAACATTATATGAGATATCTATAGAGATTTAATTTTTATATTTTTTAAATTTTATATGAATATAATAATATTGTAAACGTATCTTATTTAGAGTTAACTAAATTGTTTAATGTATCATAAATCATTTTAACCTCTTAGTGCATAATTTCATGTGCCAATAATTATTATTGTTGCTCAGTCTTAAAAAAAAAATTAATTTTAAATATATACCTATATATTATGTATTTTTACAAAACTTTCACATTTATTGATCGGAAGATATTATTATTATTATTATTATTATTATTATTATTATTATTATTATTATTATTATTATTATTATTATTATTATTATATAGAGACTTAAAAATATTTCGTACTATTTAAATCGTTGACTATTACCGCATTTTACTGAAAAGAATTTACGAGAAGATTATGCATTTTTAATTATTTACACAATACATCATCTAAATACAATATTATAATTATAATAATACGTAGGTAACATCGAATCTTGTCGTCGAGAATATAATATTATCGACTTATTATCGTTATAATGTTTATTAATTTGAAATAATAATTAAACTGTAATTGCATGTATTATTGCATCATAAATCATATATTGTTTACTGAAAAATTGTAACCGATAATCACTGCTGCTGCAGTGGCACGCGCTGCAATGCGTCGCACGTGCATCATCTCTATGCATAGTTCAGTTTCAGCGTGCATATAATACGTATAGTGTGTGTGTAAAACATAATAATATGGACAATATGGTACAACGTGCGCAAGTGTTACATTATAATGTGTATACCGCTGTAGAAAAATTGCCAATAAAAAGCTTACGATAAATGTGTTTTTTTTCTTTTGTTTTTTGTCGTCGAATTATTGGTCAAGTCGTACTCGCTGTTTTGAAACAACCCTTTGCGCGAGACACGCTCCGTATGCGAGAGTAATAATATGACGTCGTAAACAAGCACGCGGACAATCGAAATTCCTAAACGATTGCGTTTTCGGCTTTGGAAATCGCGACGTATACACTTGATATTATATAGCTCTGTTTCATAAAAACTGCAATATTGTACGTTTTCTGTATTATATAGTTATTCAAAAGCGGGTTTTGCGGCTCTGCAACAGCAACAATTATTACTGTAATAGTTGAAATGTTAATTTCTGTTATAGTTCAATCCAAAAATTACCAAACATCAAAATAAATAATAACAATATAATATTATATTATCAACGAAAGATGGATATAACCTATATGTAATACGGCGTAATCGCGGTCCAAGCTATAATATGGTCTTTAAATTACTGAAATTTTCCCAAAACGAGTAGAAAGTCTATAACAAACAACCCCGATTTGAATTTGAACTTATATAAATTAAACGTTCAAATAATGAAAAAAAAACGCACTTTTCAAACATAATAATATACCTATGATAGGTATATGACGGTAAGTTTTTTTTCCCCGAGCATCATCATCACTCGTCGACCGCATTATATCACATAATTTTAATACCGAGAGCTAGTATTGTAAAATATAAATAATTATATTATGTAAAGGCGCGCGTATCACGTCGCATTATAGCGTCAATATGAGATATTGTACACGACGATACCTATAATAAAATATATAATATTATATTGACGATATTGTAATGAGCTGCAGACAACAATGGGGGCGGGGGTGTTGAACCTAATCAATAGACAGTTTGGAGTTCAACGAATTTATACTATACGACGGTGATGTACGTCCGTGCAGAGTGAGAGTGTGTGTGTGTGTGTGTGTTTGCACCGTGCAGTGTATATATATATATATAGATAGGTATTGATGAGGAACTATGTAATATACGTATTTGTTATAACGCGTACATCGTTATAATAATATATATGACATTACACCTAGCTATTACCACGGTAGTGGTGCCCGGAGGTCCCGCATGCAGCATCCCGCGAAATTAATAAATAACTGTATAAGGACGAGCGCGTGGAATCGAGTCGGATCGGTTTTTGGACCGAAGGCCATTTTTTTTTTTTTATCGAGAGCATTGTCATCGGCCTCCGCCGCCGCTATCTTTCTTTCTTTTCACTATATATACATATAGGTACCTACCTCTACACCTATATTATACTTATAATATTCACGTTATACATACATCACTTGTGGTATGATGATAAAAAAATTAATAAAAAATACGGCGCACGCGTAATATGTATATGTATATATGTATTCAGTATTATTGTCATCGCACGAAGACGGTCAAACGAAAAAACGTAAAAAAAAAATGATGAAACGGAAAAAGGTACCTAATATTTTATCATATATATTTGTATATGCATCAATGATGCGCGTCGCCAATCAAGAAATGCATTATATATTAAGTATTATATTCGTAAAGTCAACATATTATATTATATATTATAGGTTATGTGCAGCAATTGTGCAACACCATAATATGATGTTAACTTTAGGTTCCAAACACGAAATGTACTTAGGTAGATGACGTTCGGACCGTTCGGTATTTTGTCAGATTAAAAAGTGAGATAATGTCCATGATAATATTTTAAAAATAATTTATTGAAAATTGTAAACGAAATAATAATTGACGTTGTTTTATGTGTGTATTGCAGCGCAAATCATATTATTTAGGTTGTTTCATAAAGAACGCAGTTTTTGAAATCTTGATTAATTTGTTATTGTCAGGAAGGTTATAATTTCTGATATTTGTGGTTGTTTAGGATTTTAGAGAATATATAATCAATATATTGTGTACTTTGTTTATTCGTGGTCATGGAGCGGTATACAATCGAACAACGAGCAACATGTTTTGTTTATTAAAACTCATTATTATATATATGGCGAGTGTGTTGCTGTTAAGAAACTATACGATATACGATCCTCAAACATCGTGAAGCGATGACCGCATCAACAATAGTGAGGCTGGTCAGTAAATTCAAAGAATCGATTTCGAACATTAAAACTTCTGCATGGCCGCAAACGAGCCCAAAGTTCAATGTTTCGCTATGTTGTTGACGACTCATCCTGCGGAGAGGGTCATATGCGCATAATATCACAAACCCCAACTAATAATGGAACAATACATGTATCATTATTAATGTATATTTCTTAGAAAATAAAATTGGTTTATAGCAAATTTAAAAATTTCGTTCTCTATATTATGAAACACCTTATATCCTATACACAGTGGCGAAACGACCGTGGTCGTTGACAAACGATTTCTTCTCGATTTTTTTTAAGGTTTGGTGATGGGTGGGTGCCGTGGGTCGTGGGTGAAAATATGAAATCTAATAACTAATAGCAGTATACCTATTAGTATTGGTTTATTTATTGCAATTTATAGACGTATTAAAGTATAATATAGACACTATATATATGAATAATAGCGCTAAATGTGGGTTAGGTGATGGGCGGGTGTGTACATTGTATGTTTGCTTATGGGTTACTTTAGGTTCGTTTCGCCACTGATCCTACATAATATAATATATAATAATATGCACTTTCATAGTCACGCCGCCGTGTTGGGCGAAAATGGTTCGCGGGTAAGTCGGTGTCGCATCAGCTGCAGGTGTCTTTTGAAACAAGACACGGTGATGGCGATTGGTGACGGTGGTAATGATGTTGATGATCACCGCGGTAGTGAAAAGCGGATGCAGTGCCTTCATGGTCGGGGGCAGCCGCGGTGGTGACCTGCAGCAGACGACGTCCCTGCAAGATAGGATTTGCCCCATCACAGATAGGTGCAGTGATTTTTGGCCATTTTCCGGCGATGGCGGATTAACATTTGCGCGTCGCGTAATTTATCATTTTTCAACTCGCCAGCAATATATTATTATTGCCGTCTTTATGTATATTATGTTATTATAATAACGACGGTCGCAGAATTTCGATGCGCTTGGACCGCGATGCGAATGTGCCTGCACCCTATACTGCGGTACTTCAATTCGGAGATGCCACCGCCGTCAACTGACCATAATCTTCGACCAAATCGTAGAAACATAAACATACAATATATACCTACCATATCGTAGTACCGTCGACCGGGTTGCCAGTTTCTTGGTCGACCTATACTAGCTATAAGGTTCGTTTTAAATCAACGAAAAAAAGCAATTCGTTGCGAATATATTATATATAATATGTCATAATATAGCTGTATAATATTGACCTAGTGAACTTTTACACGTTTCGATATTTGAAAATTGAATGTTTTTCGGGGTAACCCTGTGATGGGCTATGACTGCAGCAGGCGTATATCAAGTATTTATTTCTAACACATAACTTAATAATGCACAATATATTATATTATGTATATACTGTAACCGCGATATCATATATAGTACACACCGCGTACAATCAAATTTCTGCAATTGATATTCGAATTAGTAATGCTAACTTAACAAATATAAAACAAAAGTTGTAAATATTAATTCGTGCAGTGAGTAAATAATTATGACAAATTATAACGTAATCTACATAATTCTAGGCATGATGATGTTAAGAAAACACACACTGCACACTTTTACCATTTTACCTGTATAATAGGTATGTAGTGTGTGTACGCGGGCAATTACTTAAAATATCATTTTAATTTTTGTTAAACTTGCATATATATAGATGTAGAAATTGTTAATTGTACCTATCTGTTTAAAATCTAACATAGAATATTTATCTATAATTATTTTAACCACTATTTATTTACTAATATTATATACTATAAATAATTTATTATGATTGTCATTGCAGTGCTGCATTGTATTGTAAAAAGTGTTTAAAAAAACGTTTATTATTATTCATTATTAGTTCATTACGTACTATATTGGAAGGATTTATATTATTTTATTTCAATCTTATCCATATATGACTACATCTATAGTAACTGCTGTGTTGCAATGGTGCAATCAACGCCATATACGTGACGGTCATCGGACATTTTCCTCTCAAAAGTCAAAAAAGTGGAAAATTTTTTTCACACGCATCATACACCGACATTTTCTCCTCTGTTCCTATCACACATAATATATATATTTAATTTTTTTGTGTTTGGTATACATTTTTCATTTTAATTGACCCGTATAACATGTTTATTGAACTTTATAGGAGTTTCGGTAGGTACCTATATATCAAATGTATTTATTATAGTATATATTATATATAGGTATAGTAATGCGTTAATATTATATGTTTTATTACTTGCGGATATTCACTGTGAGAATTTAGAATTCGTAAACTTGCAGGTAGGTCCAATAAAAATAAGAATAATGTGTATAATGTATTTATGTGCACGCGAATCATATGTTAAATATAGCTATAGTGCTATACACACATATATATAGGCTAAAGTCTAAAACATGTATTGATACAATTCAACATTAATAATGCGTAGAGATATTAGAAACATTTTCAGACTTTTATTGGGTTAAATAAGTCATCATGATGGGTTTAAGCTATATAGAATCAAACATATGACGAGAGTTCAACGCCCTATAGTGAACATATATCATGACAAATATTATGTATAAATTATATCATACAAATGTATGAATATCGTTTGACATTTAATTGAATGTATATTGAAATGAGTAATAGCACTTTTACGATGACACTGATAATTGCAACCATCTATATCAAAAAAAAAAACCTCATCATATTATTGAATTCGATTAAAACACATTATATATTTAAAACATGTACCTACCTAAGTGATTATTATATAGTTGTTGAAAATTGCACAGGTAATATGATGTATCATTACTCATTAGTTAATTACATAATATTTAATAAGAATCTATATTTTTTTATTGGAATAGATTTTGTTAAAATTTAAAATTATATAATATAATAATTCACCTCTTACAGGTTTGTAGTAGGAAATCTGAATGAATCGCATCATTACGCGTGTATATATCAAGCATAATATTATTATATATTCACATACGGTATCGTGTACCGGGTTACTGGTATAAAACTGGGAATTCGAGTGATGCGGCTTATAAATATTGTAGATACGTAGGTATACCTATATATTATAGTGGGTCCAGAAACCGACAAACGCGTTTAGTATATAATATATAGTTCTCATCAACCACGCGCGTTCAATAGTACGAGTATAATTCATATATATATATATAATATCATAATAATAATATGGGTAGGTGTAATATGGTTATAGTTGGGTTACACACACGCGTACATTATCACCTCGTCTGCAGTCGCGTTATTACAATAATATTATATAATATTGTTATGCTGGATCGTCATTGGTCGTCATCGATAGGTGTCGACGGAGGCTGTGGTCGTATATATAACAAGGGACTGCGTGATTAGTGACGATGTACATCATAAACACAATACAAAACGGATATGCGTGGCACGTATACACGTCCGATGATAATAATAATAATATATTCTTGGCGGCGGTCATTAGTGCGTTATTATTTTTCATTCCTCAAAATGTAAAAACGTATATAAAGAATGTGACGCGCGCCGCCTGCACACAATAATAACAATATTATAATACCAATACATATATATATATATATATATATATATATATATAGAGTTGCTGGTATACGTAAACGGGTATATATGATAAAAGGCCGAAAAAAACGAATACCGCAACGAACAGTGCAGCAGTATAATATTGGTTACCGGGTTACGGGTCGTCGGTATTATTGACTGAAAAATCCGACTGAAAATTGTACAAAGTCACAATATATGTATTATGTATACCAGGGGTGACCACAACGAGGCTCGCGGGCCGCATATATGTGATGGCTGTACAAAGTTTAGAGTAAAATTAATTAATATACCAAAGAAAAAGAAAAATTGTATTCATCGGAGTGAACCTGAATAGTAATGATCTGCGTTGATCTAATGTTAATTTAATTTTGTATATGAAATAAAAATGTGTCGATTTTACGAATTTATCTTAACAATTAATATCGCTTCGTATTAGCTTCTATGATTTGTGGGTCCCAAAATTTAGATCAGTGGCCACCCTTGACATATAGATAATACACGATTAATATATTTTAATTATCATATAATTATTACGCGCACTCAGATCACGAAAAACACGACTAATGTATATGATTCACGAAAACCTACTCAATAAAAGTCTATATCTACCATAGAGGTACGCTGTCCCGATATGTCACAGGTAAGATAAGAAAACGATTTTGTCAAATTACACGGACTAAAAATTTCGTTATATTAATTATAATATTAGCAAAATACCCCACTTTTCTCTTTTATAGCTAATAGTTAAATATATTTCACTATTATTGTATCTTATTAGTTACCTATTATTATTACTCATATATTAATATTATTCACTTTGTTATATCACACTTAAACACTTTCGTGTATCCTTCTCTATAACTCATGTATGTATATATATGGTAGGTATATGTTTTTTTCCTCTCTTTCTCTGTTTCTTTGTAAACTATTATACCTGTCTCTGTTATGTACAAAAGGGTCCTGCCCGTAATATTCTAAAAAATATATAAATAAAATATTACATAACATAACGTATTTAAAACCCGTATATTATGCTATAAAAAACTTGTAAAATACAGAAATATGCAGTACCTACATGTCAAAAAATGACTACGAAATATGCAAAAATATATGAAAAGTAAAACTTTTACATTTCGGATAGCTATTGCAGATTATAATTAAAACTTGTAGCTATAGTTATTTTTCGGACTGTTTAGTAAAAACATGTAAACGCATATATTAAATCCAGGCACTATGTGTAAATTATAATACACTCTTCACGCACACAGCATAGCTATAGGTATCTATCTATCTATGTATAGATCATATTATGTTAAGATGAATACTAACCGATCGGAAGCACATTTTATCGTCGTTTCCTCATACAGCACTCTCTCGTTTACCTGTTTGCGGTTCATGCGTGACACTTATTAATTAGATATTTTACAGCACGAAAACGAGTGAGATAGTGCCCATTGCTCCGGAGCCGCGTGTGGCTCTTTGAAAAATACATCAATATATATCGCGACCTACCCGTAAAATATAGAATTTTATCACTAAAAACAAAAATGGCAAAATACTGCGACTGCAAAACAAACAAAAAAAAAGCTGTTTGGTTCCTGGACCGAGCAACCCGTGCGGGTCTCTAATAGACATCGTGGTTTACTAACTTTTATAAAAAGAAATGGCTGTTTGCTACGAAAACGTTCCTGACCTATATGTAAGTACATATTATATACGAACGCCGCGGACAGAGTGTATAATATATTATAACGACGAAAATGTTACGGTCCGATTACAGCTTTACGGGACACTACTCGTATATATTTGACGTCATTAAATTCGAGCCGACGAGGGCTAAGAACTATACACTGAACACGTCGCGGGTGCAACACAGTACGATGTTTTTTATTATTGTGTGCCATATTATTATAATATTATATATACGAGTGCCGAGGTCAGTATATAACATCACACGTCAAGCAGATATCGGAATAATCGATTCATTATGAAATATTATACATTAATGTCAGACCTACTCATCGTCGTCGTGTCGTCGCGGTGTGTACTATTATTTCATAATATAACAACAACATTATACTACATAAAATACACAACGAGTGCGGAGTGGGCCGGTCCGTGTAAATGGGTGTACAATACGCGATTAAATTATATTTTCGGGCACCTCATCGCGAGTACCGATGATAGTTATTACACGAGAATTAAATCTCAGTGAAACACATTATATATATATATATATAGGTAATAATAATATATTTTTGTAGGTCAAGTCGTACCAACGTGTAATATTATTGTTGTCTGTTGATGCGCGATAAAAAATGTTTCGTTCACGAATTATACGACGTCGTTATATATTGTTATTTAAACCTATTAGTTATTGTTATTATTAAGGTATAGGTGCACCTATATATATATATATATAGTCTACACGCATAACAACAATATTATACACTCATAAGTATATATCTTAGTGTATAAGAAGTATATAATATATAGTATCTTCAGAGCACACATTTTATTAAATTATTCTTGTTATTATTATATTATTACTACGATAATGTTTTCGTTTTGTAACAACGCACTTACTTTTAGTGGGTATAGGTATTAGGTACCTATATACGTACAATGTTAGGATAAAAAAAAAAAAATCGGCTTTTCACACGGTTAGCGTACGTATTATTTAATAACACGACGTTCCCCACATTTTATAATATTTCATTATACGTTCATGGCGTGTGATGCAGCGCTGTATACTACATACGCGACAAACCTGTCCGAATATTATACATTTTATTGTGTTTGTGTTGTTAGCTGCATGTAACAATAGCAGCGTTTTTTTTTTAATTTCATACGATACACCGCGTGCCCTTTTCATGCTTCGATACAGAATATTTTTAAATTTATGTTTGCCGATTGTCTGTCGTCCGCACAAAAAACAATCCGGACGTCGCCAAATCGGATATTATATTAAATCGTCGTCGCATAATCCGTTGCTGCAGTATTAGTCTGTTATTGTAATCGCGTAATACCAGTAATACCGTATCGTCCGTATCTCTCTATATATGTATATATATATACATACGCGCGAGGTATTATTTATTTTTTTATAGCGCAATAGCTGTAGCCTGTTTTAGTGTTTATACATATGTTGTGATTAAATCAAACTTGTCTTACGGGTGTTTTACAACGACAATATTATTATGAATAAAATACACACATTATAGTAAAATCGTCTTTTTCGTGTCTATACCTACGTATATTATATACATTTTGTAAAACATATTTATTTTTTTCAACCGCGATAAAATTCGTTTTGTATAATAACTATTTATAATATATAAGTATTAAGTACATATATATATATATATATATATTATATGCTCGAAACGTATATTCATCGCATACACCGTCTACACAAAATATATTCAAAAACTGCTTTCTAATGTATAGCATACATGGGATATATATAGGTACTAATGTATTATAATAATAAAAATCCAAGCGCCATGTGCAGCATGCAGTAAAGTGATGTACAGACCATTTTCAATTATCTTTTATTGTTGCGGACGCATCGACGTGGACTCTGCTGCAGAGCCGAGAGATTTCAATGCTGTTATTATTATTTTTTAATGTTGACGATAAAAAAAAATTTAAAAAAAAATACGTTCTAAGGCGACTATACCATATAAAATTATAAAGGTCTGCAGCGATGCTAATGCGCGTATGCCTCACATCATCAGCACCTATTCAGTTTTCAATGAAACCGACGACCAATCTCCGTTTTCTGAACGAGTCCCATAACACGCGATCGTATACCCACAACCATCATCACGATGACCGGATCTTAGACCAAAAATAACCGCATCGCTCACGGCTACGGCTCTCGAAAAAATTCTGCCCACAAAACGGTTTATGCGTATTTAAAAAAAAAAATATACAACATTATTTGGGTCGGTCGTCGAACGTTAATTGTCCAAAAATCGGCACGCGTTCGCATGAAAGTTATAAATGCATGCTGCAGCAATCGTGTATTTTTATATTTCGTGTGTTGATCGGTGGTGTCTTTTGGATTTAAACTTTCCGAGTTTGGCTTCGTTATTTGAAATCAGTCAACCTGACAGCATATATATACACAAACGAGCATAAATTATTTAAAAATGTTTAGCTATCAACACACGCGTTTAGGATTCAGACGGTAATCGATTCAAATGTAACACGAAAATTTTCAAAATGTCCAAAAATATCATCATAATATACCATGCAATTCCGGTACAGAGTATTATATAACAACTGGTTCCGGTTCATCCGCGCAGCGAAATCATTGCAGATTTAATAAGAAGTAAAACGTCTAACAATTTTGCTTTCATCGAGGGCGTAATACCCTTGGGTTTTTCAAGGGATAGGGGGAGTTTACAAGAGCAAGGGAGACCGATAAGAAGGAGAGTTATTGAAGCGACAACCAAAGGATTTTTACCGCGTACAGTCACATTCTGAATACGTCAATCAATTATTTTACAATCAGTAACGCACCTTAAGAATTTAAAGCTCTGTCAACCAATCAAGACGAGCGGTCCAGACTTCAAAACCCTCCATTGACCTCATGTATAGTATTTGTATAGGTTGACAGATAGGTAATGTTATTATTATACTTGCAAGCAGTTCGGGCAATTTTTTAGTGATTATCCACTATAATACGCGTGGCCATTCCTCCTCCCATAAAAGTTATTAAAAAGTTTCACCAGTAGAAAACCCCCTCCCCATAACTTGGTGACCTCTCCACAGTTGGTCCCTTTCACAATCGAAGTAACGGAGCGTTGAATATTTATGCTTAGAATATAATATATGAATAGAATAATCTAAAAAATAATGATTATCTATAAATATATTATATATAGTTACTAAACCTGCTATTAATTCTCGCGGACACGAAGTTAACAAAATCTTATTCCAATATGGTGACCATTGTACTTCAGTAAGTGTCCTAAAACATCCTTAAAAAATGGTATGTTGAAGTTAAGTGTAGCTGCGTGTTAACAAAAAAAAAAAAATGTGTGTATTCATTATTCGAGATCCACGTGGTATATAAGACAAATCGTCTGGAATAACGGTGTAGGTAAATATTATAAATAAAAACGAAAAGGGCAATATATATTTTTTAAGTGCGCGTTTAAAAGAAATTGGTCGTGCGGAACGCGAATATGGAGATCGCGCGAGAGGTATATACATATATAATATTCTAATAATACGCACGCGTCGCAGATATTATAATAATATATTAATATTTTATGAGCACGATAGTGCGATTTTCGTTTTTCTCGCCGATTGTTATTGTCAAAATGACCAATACGATATTCTATCATAAATTATAATATAAATATATAGATCGCTATATTTTTAATACGGCGACGTAGTATTTCACGTGGTCTATATAATATCATAAATTGTAATATGCCGACGATTGTTTGCAGTTAACGATTGCAGTGGTCTGCGAATGGGAAATTGTTGAAAAAAATAATATGATATTAGATTGTAATAATATTATTGTTGTCGTATCGGTAGTAGCGTGCGCGCAGGTGACTGCAGCCGAGGAGACCTGAAACGATTGTGCGGCTCTGCGTACAAGCACAACACCGCAATGAGACACTCTGCGTGGAATGTTTGAGTGTTTGACGTTTTACGATTGAGAGTCCGCGCACGCGCATGCGTGAGAGTATGAAATATACAGCGTAAACTATTGTATATTTTACCGTCATTATTTATTATATCGTCCGCGATGTGTTTTTCTTTCGGATGTGTGTGTGTGTGTGTGTATGCGCGCACTTGACATTGAAAATCTAGCGGATAAGACCTTTTGTCTATCGGAAATTGTGCGCCTCGGGATCACCGGAGCTGCAGTTGTTTGTTAATATAAAAACAGACTTTGTACACCGCGAAATCGAACTCGTATATTATTAAAAAATACTTTGATATACATCACTATTATATTATTATTATTATTATTATAGAACCGGATCGATTACAGTAACAATACCAACAAAATAATGATTAGATATAAATTATAATAATGAGGACGACGATATTACGATGACGATGATGACTATATATAAATTATTATATTATAATATAAAACGCGGTCGCCTGCACTCGAGGGCGTCCGTGACATTGGCGCGTTGTTCTATTTGACACCGTCGTGTATCAATCAAACTCGTCTTGACAGTAGCCAAGAGCTAAACAGCAAATCTCGTATTGTTCGCAGTTTGTATAATAAAATAAGGACGATATTATTGTGTTAATATTATCTATACATACACGGGTTGATTGTTTGAGCATGCTCACCCCCATTTTTCCCTTTAACAGCATACGTTTATTTAAATCCTGATTTTTAGATTAAGACCATAATTTCAAATCTCTGACATTTTTTGTGCTACACTATTATGGAGTAACCTGTTTTGCGTACCCGCAACTTCTGTTTTTTAAATGAGAATCACCATTTTTTTACTAAAAATAGTAAAAATTATTTAGTGAATAATTTTTTTTGAAAATGTTGATGTATCTAAATTAAAATTCTAAAGAGTAGTTTCTAAGATACTAAAATGTTCATACAAAGGATTAATTATAATCCTTAAACATGGATTTATAAAAATAAAAACTATACCTACATACGTAATGTTAGATATAGTATTTAATATTTATCACGGTTGGATCATTTTACAAATTATTTATATTTTAGATAGTAAATATTGTCAACTTTTTCAAATCGCCTAAACCCATTACCATAGACATAAAATTATTATCCTTAAAAAACAAAGTCACACAACTCACAAACTACCAGCTTGCATTTCGATTTAGATAATATTAGAATACATATGTATTGTCACAGCTCACAGGATCACCTTCAAGTGGTACAAAATAACGATGAAGTGTATTTAAAAATTCCAAAAATCTGAATATTTTTAATGTGTGCATAATTTAACCACAAAAATAGGATGAGCATGCTTTAAAAGTCACCCTTTTTAATCGCGAGCATATGCGACACGCGAACGTGCTACGTGAGAAAACCGCATGGACCTCCTCATCTATAATATTATGACACATATATTATATATGTATGTACCATTTGACAGAGTTTATAATTATTCTCGTTGTTATAATATAGCCCTCCGAGCTAGTCATTACTATTATTGTAAAATATGTGTGTAGGAGGCACCTAAATATTATGATGTACCTCTGGTGTAAACAAAAAATATTATTTATGCATGGCTATAAAGTTTCAGACTTATTATTATGAGTGTATAAGTAGGTATGCTTGCGCGGACGTACACCATATAGTCCAAACCGACACATTTTATTGACATGTGCAGCGGTGTGCGATGCTAAAGAACTATATATATTTCCCGATCGTAAATCAAACGTTACACAATACTTACGGACGTCAAACGTTTGTTTTTTATAGTGCAGGATAATATGAACGATTTCCTATAAGTTCGAAAATATGATTATTCATTGTCCGTAAAGTCTTTGGTCGGTTTCTGTATTATATGAATTATGACATGGTGATATAACATTGTATATCGTATTGTAATTCTCTTATTTTATTTGAATACTTATTTGACGTTTTAAAAAAAAATATATATATACATTAATTAGTTATGCATATAAATAGTTGTCTTCTACTCCGGTCAAATTGCTTTAAATAATCCATATTTTTAAATCCAAATCACGGATAATACCGCTGGCATTTAAGAACGACTGAAAATACCGAAAAACGTATGTGGAAAGAAAGAAAAATCTACCTACGTAAAATTGAAAATAATAACAATTAAATCGACAAAATCATCGTTAACATTGGGCTAACGACGCGTTCGTTGATTTCGAAATTTAAACTTTGTTAATTACTTGGCTAACAAACTGTATTATTAATTTGCTGTCTTGCTGAAATTCCCGTTTAGTTCAACAAAATAATTTGCTAATTTTTAATCTCCAAACCTAATGCAATTTGTTAAATTAACAACAATTTTTGTTATAAGTTTAATAATACTCGTGAGTTATAATATATCATATGAAATAAAATAAAAGTTTCAAATTACGTTATATATAAGGCACGTATGAAATTGGTAAAAAAAAATTGTATTATTTATAAATACATTTGACAATCGATTCAAGCGATCATTTATGAAAAATTATTATTTATTGCGGTTGAAGAGATAACCCTATTTGCGACAGACATCATCACCACAACTACTGTTTTAGTTAAATTCTATAAACCGATTTCGACAAATCATGTGTGTGTGTGTGTGTGTGTATACCTATACATAATATTTCGTTCGCATAAACGCCATCGTATTCATAAACTGCTGAAGATGTATTATTATAAATCATTATATATACGTCGCAGACCACGCACGGTGTTGTTATCCTTATATACGGAATTACGGCGCTGAATTAAAATTATGCGACCCATTGTGTTGCAGACTCACGAAAAGAACATAATAGTAATAATAATAATCGTCTATATAGAATTATTGACGGCGGCGGCGGCGATAATATCGCGACCTCCTCTGTATGTTCTCTCCAAATCGCCGATAATCTTAATTATATATATATAACATCATTATAACTGCCATACGCGAGCTAATATTATTATATATATATACATGAATACTGTATAGGTACATCGATCGCACAGGTACGCCTCCCTCATTGTCATTTCCTTCCGATCGTTTTTTGGTTTTATTTTTCGCGTTGGCACGACTCGACCATATTATATATAGTGTCCGCCTCGTTTTACCCGTAACTCATTATATTATGTTTTGACATGTTACATTATCATAATATACCTAGGCACGTCGTGCTCCGTCGTATCGCGCCCGTTGGTTTCGATATCGTTATACTCTGAATTTTCCCTGTGCGGTTACAGAGTGCTTCTAACTTTCATGGATATATATTATAATTTAGTTGGCGATAAAACGAAAAAGTGAAAGCACGCGAGCAAATAAGGAATAGGCATCGAACATATATACGTATGGCTGTATATATATATATATTATATGGACTAACCTAACCTAACCGTCAAACCGAAATCATTCCCGAAATGAATATCTGCATAAACACACCCACTGCAGCTGCTGCAGTATTATGATATAATATATATTTGTAAATTGCAATGCATTGCAAACCGATCGCGAATTGGACATAAAAAAATACACGCATCGACAAGGTGTACGATATTTACGATTAATCGAAAGAGAATGCGTTAAGAGAATGCGAGCGATAGTGTTATAATATATTGTATATATAATATTGGCTGGTATATATTATGTTTTCCGAAAGCGTTTCAACAACACTTGACCACAGGTTTGTCCAGGCGTCATTCGCAGGTGTCATAACATAGACATAACATACATAACACTAAAAATAAAAAATTCTGTTTGGGTTTGGGGATATGACCAACGAATTTAAAGATTTTAAATTTTGATCAAATTTCGCTGGTCATGTCCGTGTATGACACAGGCAAAACCCGTGGACATGCCTAATATGATACATTTGACCCACTGTCGACTTTTTGAGTGTACCTGGATACCTACTTTACATCGCACCACTGCAGCATACGATAGGTATATTCCATATAAATGTACCAATAGTTTGGCGGCACATAGTCTATATTTGAAATTATATATGACATATATAATATATACATATTATATATGAAATTATATAATTTATAATATTATATATAAAGTGTTAATATAGATTAACACTTTGACGGACAGTCATATGAATACAAGATATATATATAACCTATACATAGTTCTAATACTGCTATAGTGTTATACACACAAAACCCAATGAAAACGAACATTACTTGCGGTATAGCACTTCAATTAGTATTATTTCACCATAATATGACAGGCCAAGTCTTTTTGTCACCATCATACAGGATGTATACAGCACAAAGAGATATAGCAGGACATCAAGTATATTATAGAAATCTCATTAACACTGTATTGATAATCATATATTTTCCATACGCTTCAAAATATATCTATATCGTATCATAACGATAAACGTGATGTGTATAAATCTGTATTATTGCAATACGTATAATACTAACATTACTAACTATACTAATATTATTAATTAACCATAGATTTAATAATATAATACGTACAGTATAAGGTCTATGATTACAACCGCGTACGACGTAAAAACGATAGGTATAGCATGATATATATTGGAGATATAACAGTATATACCTGCAGCAGAACTCCGATGCAGAATAGCAATTAAATGCTATGTAGAACATCGATTAAATTTGATCACGAATTTTTGTAATTTCAATAATTCTCACTACCTGTCAATAAGCATTATAACTTTTAAGTAATATAATATATATTGATTATATAATTAGATTTACCGAATAAATTGTAATACACGAATATGCCTTCGTGGCGAATTGTCCAGTAATTTCGGATTATAGATTTTCGTGAACTCGCGAAAGCGTGATGTATTCACGTGTTTTACAACTTGTGACCTAATAACCTTATGCTAATCATATTTTAATAACATTTTAATATCATTTGCCCAAAACTGATTCCCACGCACTTCCGAATCGAACGATGTGCGGACTACATATAATAATATTAAAGTATAAAAAGCTTCGTCTAAGCAAAAATCTGCAAAAGTGGACACGCGCTTATGTCGACGGAGGTCTGTCTTGCAGCACAATTTAATATATTTTCTGAATATAATAATATTATATTATGCCACTCGACATGTTTCGATGACGAGTAGGTTCTCCGAGTTGTTTACTTTATAATACACCACACGCGTTTCCGGTTTTGGCGTCCTGTCGTCAACTCAAATAGTGGGCCGAAGCGTTTTTTTTTTTTATAAGAATATCTATATATGCGAGCGGTTAAAATATTATAATATTTTCATCAGTCACTTGAACGTTCAATTAAAAAACGCAATCGTTCTGTGAAACGTTCAGCAATGTTATATTCATATACTATTATACAGGTATATTGGTATATATGATATATGGTTATTGTGATAAGCGACATCACGTTCAGTGAAATGCAATAAATGCAATACACTCTGAACACCGACGTTGCATTTTATATTTAAATGTATATAACTCATATATGTACCTATGTACATGATGCGTAATTAAATCTACTCGGAAAAACTAAACATGTCACAGCACATCATAATAATTATACGGTAATTCGCATATTTACAATGAAAGACCTAACCAAGAATTTATTACACCGTATTTTTATGCGTGTAAATAGATAAATTTGAATACGATCATCATGCACATTATACTGATGATTATATCACCATGCTGATATTATATGACCCGATTTTCACTAATCTGCTGCAGCCGTGTTTGAGCCATTTAAGTTGCATCTAGACATCATCATTGATGCTCATTCCCAGGTATCACGAATGGTTTAGTATAATACTATAAAGGAGTATATATAGTGTTCTACGATAATGCCATCATAAAATAGGTCGTATCAGCTTTAAAATTTTAATTTTAAAGCGCTAATTATATATAGGTACATTTATTTAAAAATTTCTAGTTGTACCCTAATGGTAATAATTTCGTATCGTTTTATATTATTAATATAGTTGTCTACCGTAAGATATTTTTCTATCAAACTCAACACTCAAGTGTAACAAAGATCAACTTTAAATTAATACTAAAATTGTCCATTAACTTATATCAACTGCACGAAAACATCATTATCACTGCAGACTGCAATATCACAGACTAATATTGTAATTAGTAATTATTGTAATTTATAATTTGTAATTAGAACATAAACAAACTTGAAATAGCATAAAATATGTTGAGATATTTTAATTTTAATAACTTAAATTAAAAAAAAAATATATTAATAGTTGAATTATCGGATAGGGGCTTCTTTACCTCCTGCAGCAATAAGACAATAATTATAAATGTAATTAGTAACTATATATACATCACACATCTGAATTGAATTAATATCGTTTAGAGGGGATTTAGATAGCTACAACGACACATCATTATTAATTTTTATTTATTAAAGTTTTGAGCTAGTTCATCACAACATATCGTTAAAATAACAGTCATATAGGTACCTTGTTACCTATTGTTACCACAATATACGAGGGCATTGATCCTTCATCATGAAAATATGGCTGTATTAGTAGGTATTATTCGTGATGCTTCGATTGTAATATATATATCAATTATCGCGAAAAATCGCATGACTATAGGCGACTATTATTATGTAAATATATCGATACGACCAACGCAGGACTGATCGCAATAACGGCAATATTATTTTAAAATCGTAATAATTTAAGAATAAATTAAATTAAAAATGTTGGCGACTTATGTGATCCTATTGTATCACGTTGGATCAATTGAATGCGATGACATTCTGATTTGTTACTTCATAAATCATATTAGGTATTATATAATATATATTATATATTATATATTATATATTATATATTATATATTGTTATATATTAGTATGTGACCAACGATAAAATTATAAAACTCATTTAATTTATATCATTTCGTTTTTATTATAAGTTATAGATACTTATTTTTTGTATACTTTTAGTTTTGTTTGTATAATTGAAATATTAAATAATTAATTAAATATACGTTTATAGTACTAATTTAAGAATCTTACGATCATAATAAAATAAAATATGCTTCTCGTCCAAGAATTTGACACATGATATAATAATACATTGTTCACCATAATTTAATATGATATCATGCATGGTTAAAAATGTTTTAAGTTTAAAGTTCTTCAAATTATTTGATTAAAAAATAAATTACAAAATGTAAGGTTATAAACAATGAATGTTTATTAATATTTAATTATTGTATAAATATATATAGGTCAACACGTCGTGTTTATTAATATTGTTCAATCGATATTTGCATTTTGTAAATTTTTGTTACGAAGGTATAATATACCCAACCTATAAAGGTTGGTATAAGAATCACAACAAAACAAATTACGTTACAAATTGAGTTGCTATGTATCTTGCTCATTAATAAATAAGAGTGAATTATAATTATGTTGTCTATTGAGTACTATATATACCTAATAGTCTATAAGTAAAAATCGTCGAACTCTGACATTTCGAAATAGAAAATTGTGCACGATTTTATTCTATTTTTTTTTTTTAGAAACTTTGCAAACACGTGAACGTATAGAGCCTGTACATAATATATTATAATCGTTACCGGAGTATTAATTTTAAATAACGATGTATATATCTTAATAATCTTAAACACTACTAATATTGTTTCTCGTTAAACTGACTGGCCACTATATATATTATTGCGGTTATACTGCGGAACTCTCACCGTCGTAAACCAAAAATTAAAAAACATATCCGCATTGTCAGGATATATATTATAATATACTACAGAATACGCGTAGGTATATTCGATTTGAAATAATTACCCATGTATAGAATATACAGTATATATTATATAATGATATAATTTACGATCGTCGTTATGGTGTGTATTTATCGAGTGAACAATAAAAAAATATGTGAACATCGAAAGTATCGAACGGTATAGGTATAGTGCAGTGTTTATATTATAATATACAAGTACCCATCATATAGGTAAATACTGAAAGACGAGAGAGTGAATCAACCGAGAAGTCATATCGTTATTGTAGATCATGATAAAATAATAATAATAACAATAATATTAAGTAATAATTTGTAATAGGTATTATATTAACAGCGACCAGACCCGAAATTTAAGCCATTGAAAAATCTTTTAATTCTTTTTTTAGTGCCGAATTTGATAATTTGGGGCACAGATGATATGTGTTTATGATGGCCGACCATGCGTGAAATTATTAAGTTGCGTCCCGGCTAACAAATTTTGTTCATTTATACGTTTTTTTTACAGGTTATTTTTTGTGTCCCTGCCAACTTAAGACGCAAGTTAATATTTTATATCTGATGATTTTATTATATGCTCGTCATCATGCCATATTGTTATTCAATAGGTCATCGTATACGAGCTTTTCATCACGAAAGTGTTCCATCGTTTTAACAACTTCATTATAAACTTTCATTACGTATTTGTTACATTATTAGGCTAATATTATGGTAATTAAATTTAATAATAACAAAAAAGATTTTTAATGCGTGGGACGAGGCTACAGTAATAGTGCTCACTAATAAAAAGTCACTTTCAAATACGTTGGACCCAACAACCACATTATAAGTTATAGCCTATTTGCCATTTAAATTAATTAATTTAAATTGCCGACAATTATTGTTCGATTTCAAACACTATACCTACTGCAGTAATAATGATATATAATAAGGGTTCTCAACTTTCTAGAAAAGCGAGTTGAATGATGTAGTATTCTCCGGCCCGAGGCCCTTTCACACGAACACACACACAAATCATTCACATTCGGCTACACACGCCGAATCCATAAGTTTCTGCAAAAATTGAAGGCTATATACGCTTTTTTGTTATAAAACCTACATTTGTAATAACTGAAATAAACGTATCGAGAATTTCAAATTTTATGTTACAAATTATCGTTGATTGGTACATCCTATATAATTTTTAAAAGGAGTATTTTATTGGTGAGAAAAATTTCGAAACGAAAAAGCAGGGCGTCACAATATTATCGGGTTCTGCGATGACTATAAGCAGCATTCACTATATATATATATATGTATATAATATATGTACATATCGCTTCAAATGCTTGTAACCCGAGTCCTTTGACCTCGTTGCGTGTAATGGTTTCGTATACCACGGTTGCGGTTTTCCGTTTTATTATTTATATATATAGTACACATCAAAAGTGGCATTTTAATTGAAAATCGTTGTTCGAAATACGCGCGGTGAATCGGCAACGCACGTGGGGGTTGACGTTTTTGTCACGTCACCGCCGCCGCCGCCCGCGAACACAAATTATAATATTATTAATGTATAGTATTATGTTATATTATTATGTAATCCACCAAATTAATTTGTTCAAACATTATAATAATACAATGTAAAACAGGCCCCGCGGGGATCGGTCGGCGTTTCAGTTTTATCATCGAACGGGGTCAAAGGTCGCCGATGTGGCGGAGTCAGGTCGATGGCATCGGACATTTTACATATTTTGTAGTCTATACGGCTCTATTATGTCGCGTTTATGTTTATTGTTCTCGTGTTTAAATCGTAGACACATATATAGGTAGCCCATCATTCTAACTGCGACCATAATAAACAGTTTTTCTTTGTCAGTTTTTGTGATTTTCATTTCAAGTATTCGCAACACTTAAGTTTTACCGAAATATTAAAAAATGTATGCTATTTTATAATTTTGAACATCGTAACGATATTATATGGAAGAAATCAATGACTAGGTATAGGTACTTGTATAATTTTGATTTTATTATCTGAAGCGATTATGTGATTTTTTAATGATATTTTTTAATTACCCTATAATTAATTTCGAAATTATACTGGACAAAAATATAAACTTTTGAAGTTTATACGAACGTAGTTAGACCATATATAATATATACATATTTTCCAGAGTATATAATGTACCCTTTCCACATTATCCTCCACTCGTCTAAAAGTTTAAACAGTATTGTTTATAAATTTATAATTAACTATTTGTTCGATAACATAGAGTCGATAATTAAATATAGGTACGTCGACATTTTCAGTAAAGTCTTATTCCATCTGCGATAGCATTTAAGCCATGATAAAGTTTTGCTATGATTTAATGACACAAAAAAAAATCGGTATGACCACCGGCCCGCCGTGGCAACCTTAAAATAATATGCATCAACTCTTCGTGGGTACCCATTATAACATTAATAACGATAATAAACGCAAAGGTATTCGAACTACATTTCATCCCATTTGGGTGTTCACAATATTTCAACGGCTACCAAATTGTTATGGAAAAATTGACTACGCACACAATATGGCCATGGCCAATATATGGGTGACTATAGTACTAGAAATAAAACTCCAAATGATGGTGGCGTGATGTGTACAAATAAAATGTATAAAAATAATTATACAATACCTATATAATATAACCTATACTCACTATAGCTAGGTATAATAATGTTGGTTCCCGGAACTTTGACGGAACTCGCCCTTCGCAAACTCTCGCGACGCCGCTGGGATGATAGTTTGAAAACTTCTGCAGATAATATATTATAATGATTTTATTCATTTTTAACACCCAGTCATCGTGGGTAAGTCATCGTCGATAATAACCATCATGATCAACAATATATGTTATAGTTATATATTATATGTACTCGGTGGAGTTATTGCCAGTTATTGGTATACTTATTCAATCGCGTTTTGGCCCGCTGCTCCGTTCACGGCGGATAGACGTCGATGAGACTTTTCAATTTTTTTCACCCGAGATCCGTGTGGGCGGAATCCGTGAATTATTGCATGCGTATAGGACATAGGTATACCTATACTATACACGACGTATCTTCGGATCGAGAGATAAAAACCCACCACCACACATCACAAAAAAATAAATGTGATATTGCATATATAGGTATACTTCTATAGGTTCACGCGGGGACGATGTGGGACGCCGCGGGCGAGTCCGGATTTAGGGTGCGGCGGCGCATGATGGGAGGGCAATAGAACATATACAACGACAACAATATTATTATTATATATTGTGACTGCAGCCATATAGCTATATTATATAGGTACTTATATAGATAGACATATAATTTACTAATGTCTTACACGCGACGACGTTTCAACAACCCTTTCGCGGGCGGCGTCCGTGCGGCGGCTTGTCGTGTCGCGCGTCAAAAATAAATCGTGCGGACTATAATATGATATATTATGCCCTCGGACCCCGCTGCACCCCCCTCACTTGGTCCTAAACTCCTTTCGCCCGTCCGTCGGCGACGAGTGCGATCCGACATAGCAGAACGTACGCATAACGCGTACGCACTGCAGGTACATGCCAACCTACCCATACCTAGGTACCCATTTTTACGATTTCGCGTTGTTTTTTTCACGACAACGCACACGTCACACGACTCTGCAGGACGACGACGTCGCCGCCGCAGTGTCGCGTATATATTATAGTTGCAGTTGCTGCAGTCGCAACTCGCATTCGATTATATTATTCGCCTTTCTAGATAAATATTTTATCATAATACCGTCACATTATATAGGTACCTACATGTCATAATATTATACGTCGCTGCTATATAGTACGGTGACAATACATATACGACGCTACTTATGTTATATGTGTATATATACAATCCGGAGAAAGAAATAATATATCATTGCGTTTGCAGAGATCCGTTTTTTAGGAGCGCTATATGTATATGCCTATATAATAATATATATACCTATACGGCTGACCGCCTACTCGTATTATGCGTGTGTGTGTGCAGGTTTTAATTGCGTTTCTCCGTTAAAATACCAATATTATAATAATCACCCGCGCTACAATAATAAAAAAATATATACACGTCATATCATTATGTTATCTGGTTATAGCCGTATCTCTATAATTTATATAATATTGTGACACTACGATGACTGTAGTATAATAATGCAAACCGACTTGGAAATTTATTGAGATTAATACCGGTTTTAAAATTATTAAAATATCTAGCTGCTGTATATGTATATGAATACATAATATATAGTTATGTATAGTATACACTTAATTTGTTATAAAATTAAAATTTTTAAGTTACGCGCGCGCACAATTTGGTTTCATCGACTAATTTAAATAAATAATATACGGATCTATAAATTAATCAATATAATATTTCATATCCACACAACAATTCTATAATATTATATGAAATCGAAAATTAAAACGTTAAGTAGAAATGTATCACTTCCTAAAAACCAAATAAAACATAGCGTGTATGTGTAATAAATTTTAACGATCACCTTGTAATACACAACATACCAAACGGTACATAAATCACGGTTATGTGTCGTAAAAAAACACGAGTAGGTAGAGTAAATTACGATCAAATTTGTCGGTTAGAATGCATAAACTTTTGCATTTACTGCACCGAATACAAAATGCCGCAGACAACTACTACATATTATACAATATATATAGAATATAGTAAAAAATAGAACAGTTGTATTAGAATAGCGTAGATAGTGGGCCCTTAAAGTGTATAGGTACTTAAATACCAACATAGGTACGTCATGTATTATATAATAATATACAAATGAGCGATATATTGTTTCGTATACGTACTTAAACATAAAAGCACTTACATTAGAGTATATATTATTATAGATTATAAATTAAAAAGAATAAAATGTAAAGAATAAAACAAAAAAAATCCTCAGTTCATTAAAAATAATAATAATGGGTTTTCTTTGTATTTTATGTGCTATTCCGTTCCTGTGAGTAACGTGACTTCTCGTATATATGTATATATATATACCTATCAGCATCCGAGGATATCGGAGGATCGAGAAAAAATCGTTTATATATCATATAGTATATATATATATATATTATATATGTAAGTATATATTGTTAACACGCGGCCACGCATCGACTGAAGGCACATATATATATATATGGCTAGATAATATTATTATACACTTTCTTACACACACACACACACATATATATATATATATATACATGCGTTGAAGTGATTCACTGGACTCCAAATACACAAACACAGATATATACTAAAATATATCTCGAGACATTCATTATTATTATCCAGCGCCAGCAGAACTAATTGGATACGACGTGATGCCGTGTACCTTGTTATACACACCTTATAAACCTTCGTAAAATAATAATATTTCTCTTTTTCCCGATACTCTTGTAATATAATGTATAATATGTGTGTATATTACGAGCAGCGATAAATCCCCTAGCAAAGATATGGACACAGTATAAAAAAAAAAAAAAAAACAATTCATGAAAGGTACATAATAATAATCTACTATTATTGTGATCATAATATAACATATTACAATATATACAGGCATTGTTATGATTGAATATTTCGAAGTGTTTTGACTTGTAGGTATAATATATTATTATAAGCACATTACTTGGGCATATTATTACATTAAATTAAGTACGTTTATCCCCAAAAAATAATATTAAAATTAAACCACAGCAGCACCTAGAGATGATGATACGTTTTTTAAATGTTGTGCACAGCGCGTACGAACAAAATAACTTCTCGGCCACTGATCACAATGTGATCAAACACGTGTGTCTATGTGTCTGTGTATATTATATGTTACAAGAAAATGTATCCAATGTTGAAATTATTTGTATGCATATTATGTTATTAAATGGTTTTCAATAACACAATTTTAAAAAAATGCAGTCCGATCGCATCAGTGGAGGTGATAGTCAAACGTCGGATATAGGTTTCCTCGCACCATGATCATTTAACAAGCTGATATATTAAATTATACACGTCAACGGTCAACTGGTTAATTATTATTATGATTAAATGCATTTGTCTCGTAGGTACTAATCGGAAACATTGATTACATATAATCAAATATTTATTTAATCATTATAAATTAAACTTCCCAACAACATTTTGATCAATTAGTAAATCATAACTTCCAGCTATAAATCATGTTATAAATTATGTTAATCACATAATATTAAAATATAATTTAAAAGTAGATACAAATGTATATATTATACAGGATGACATCAAGCATGCTGACAGATCCACCTCCATTTTTTTCATTTAATAATATTATTAATATGTTATCATTATTATTAAAATTCTGATTTTTTGATCATATTTTCAAATACTTAGATATTTTGCACCATTTGAGGGATGTAACTGTAGAGGAGTGTTCAAATTTCATTTTTCAAATAATAGTAAACTCATTAATGTGATTTATTTATTTTTTGTTTTGATTTGAAAGTGTATATAGATGACATTTGAGGTTATGGAAACATAAATATGATTAATATAAGATTAAAGAGTATGTACTTAAGATAACGGTCTTTAAAAGTAGTTTTACAAAACTATAAAATAAATGTAAATTAAATCTAGTACTATATTATTATTTATTTATATGATTAGGTATAGATACCTACTCTATATATTATATTGAATATAAATTATTTAAAAATACATTTATTATTGAATGGGACAATGAAGGTGAGCTTGTTTGGCAAATCACCCAGTACATAGAAACTAATTGAAACTATACGATCAAACTCTAAGATAATAAATTGTTATTAATCCATGACGGAGAGAAATGCATTTTAGTATGGCGTAGGTAGGTCGGCAGGTATAGGTACATACATTATAATCGACACGACATGTCTGTCGAAATACTAAAAATTATGATCGAATTACAACATTATTAGCGGCAAGTGCCAACACCTTCACAATAAATAATTTAACAAGTATATAGGTAAGTAACAATAACGACCATTCGCCAAAGATCACTGTATATCAGGGCCGTAGCTAAGGGGAGGGTTTAGAGGGTTAACCCCCCTTTAACAAAGTAGAAAATGTAAAAATGTGTAGTATATACTAAAGTCTAAAATGTTTATTTTTTAACTGAATAAATACTTAATATAATGACATAGTAAATTTATAGTATACATAGAGCCTATAAGGTGTATTTTAGTGCCTGTAGTGCATTGTGATAATTGATAAGAGTTAAGTAGTAAAACAAAATAAAGACAAATTAATTCCAATCATTGGATACACTATGTGGTTACTATAGGAAATTCCTTTAAGAGGCAGTATGAAAGAGGTATGGACCCTGATGTATATAACACGCATAACACCTATTAAAATTTCTATTCAGTATTATCATTATATTATTATTATTTATATACTATTAGGATACACGATTGCGACGAGATGTCTAGTTGATGATAATATTTTTGATACATAAGTCGTGTCCTGTGTTTATGGTATAATATTATGTACGATTTCGGTATAGGATTTACCGTTTTCCGTTGGACGGAGGGCAATTGACCGCGAGCCGGCAAATCGACTTACTTATGAACGAAACAATCATAAACTAAATTGTATAGCGCGTGGTACAGCAAGTTGTGAACAAGTAATAATGTGTAATAATAATAATAACAACATCGAACTCGCAGCGTGACAATTCGATCGATAAACAGCCTACAATAAGTAATATGATACAATAACGACGACGACGACAACACAACAATAATATAATATTATTATATGAACCGTAATGTAATTATTTCACGATTCTCCGATGCTGCAGCTAGTCGACGGCGGTGGCGCTCGGATATTATACGCTGAACATGCAGGAGGCATGATAATAAAAAAATAATAATATCACAGAAGTTGAAGCGTAGTAGTAGATATTAATATCATATTATTTATTATATTGATGTGGATGTCTATATATGAATGAACCTTATTATCCATCTGCACGTCCATTGAGACGGTCACGCCATTATAATATATAATACGTATTGCGTTTTGATAATTGTAGAGGTATACGGTTTTATACCATCATTATTATACCGCATAGTGTTATTATTGTCACACCTAATAATAAAACCGTTTGTTATTAATGTAATAAATTGTCGTCGTCCGACATCGTCCGCCCGTCTCCCGTTCATCATCTAACGATTCGCACGCATTATAATAATATTATTATACACACTTACAATTTATATTTTATTAGAATAGACATATCGATTTATTATTATTATTATTTTATTTTTATAATTTATATTTTACTTTTTTACCACGTCTGAACGCCTCTGTATTTTTTGATCACTGATCTTATATTTTATAGCAAGTACGTATATTGTTGCAATTCAAAACTACGGACTGAGTTGCGACAATATTACAGTAATTCCAAAATATATTATATACACTTTTTATTGTGTACATGTTAAAAATGTGTTTGGGAATCGATACTTCTATGTTATTATTATTATTATTATGTATTCTCTAATGGTTGTTTACGGATGAGCGAATTTTCTGGTCGTACGTTTGAATAATACATTTGCCCGGATAATTGAGTAACAATGTTTTTTAACGATTTAACGTTCGACGACAATTCATTTACTTATACATACTATATTATACATACCTATATAATGTATATTATAAACTGCTTACAGTTTCACTTCACTCTCTAAACGCACGACACTGGGCATTATATTATTATTATTATAACCCTGGGGTGGAAAAAAACGAGTAATATGGTCGCCACAATAATAATAAAATATAAATTCATAATATTCTAATAACCAGTTCAACTGTACCTATCATATTAATATGTATTATGGTGGTGACTAAAAATAACGCATCGGAGATGGTAAACTATTCATAACAATTCATAATATTATTTTTAATATTTAACTACATACAAAACATAATATTATAGTAGTTAAAAAGTTTTTTCCACGACGAAGAACTTTAAAATTATAATACGGTATTTCATGACGTTTAAATCATGTTAAAGCTCTGTCAAATTGACAAAATAAAATAATTTTTGACATACGATATAAATTGCCATATATTGCACAATATTATTATTCTTAATCACGACAAATGACAATTTATAATAAAATCAAATAGCGACTGTTGTAAAAATATAATAATATACTCGCGCGGTGTATATTATAACACAAGAAATAAAATCAACGGACGAATCTGATTTATGGTAATCAATTGTCTCTTTAAGATGAGTTCAAGTTATAATGTAAAAACTAGAAGTGCTCCGTTATATGATTATAAAATTTAAAGCAAAATAAAAAAAAAATTTTTAGCGGGATGGGGGGGCTAGAATAAATTGTATATCAGCAATACAAATCCTGATAGTTAATATTTAAAAAAAAAAACTAATTATTAAAAAACTGGGTAAACTACGGAAAAGCCTTGGGGGCTTATCCTACCAACACCTCCCAAGTTAGACCTGTGCTAATAATCTGTTATAAAAAAAAATATTGATGTAGCAGAAATGAAATGAAATTTTAATCGAAATTCAAATTTCGTTTAATCTCTTTTCTCAGAATTCATCGTTATACATTTTAATTGTACTTATTGTTCATTACAGTTTATGCGTTTAATATACCTATACTATTGACTATTGTCGTGAATTATAAATTATTGAGATACATTTGGGATGATGCAAGTGTGCAACACCTTAAAATCAAAATTAGGAATACAATTACAAGAATTATGTGTTAGCTAATATAAATTAGGTATTATTGCACAATATTTTAAATTTGTATAATATTGTATAAAATATGACATATTCGATGTTTGTTTATTTTGTTTATCAATGAAAGTAAAGTATTTGTCAACACGTGAAACGAGTTTTCTCATCGATATGTTATACCAAATTGTATTACTATACGTGCGATTGAATGTAATCCTAAATAAATACAGTATGAAAGTTTTAAAAGAAATACCTAAGTCTTGATAATAGTACTATGTTATTGGTATAGTCTAATAATAAATAATATTTAAAAAAAAAATTGAATTTTCCGTTCCCATTTATATTGTATCTATAGTAAAAGTTTCGAGAAAGTAACGCTAACGCTGAATAAACAAACAAATCGAGGTATTTTGTAATAAATCATTAGATCATGACATGCGTATAGTATTTCTAGATGAAAAATGTATTCTATAAAATATAGAAAAGAAAATATTTTAAAGTCTATTTCGACATTTGGAGAAATCATATTATGAAAATATGAACGCTTCCCTTTATGCTTTTGTTTATTACAATTATATGCTAAACTTCTGGAAATGATTATACCAATAAAAAGGATACTACGCGTTGTAGTTGTGTAATATAATTGCTGTTAAAACTGATAAATAATATTACATAATGTTCTCGTTCATTTGTAATACAAGTAGTATAGAGAAAAACCAGCTGCTGAAAGTTTCGATTTCAATAAGAAGTTTTTATTCATATTTATATTTTCATTTGCATAAGTTAAATAATTTATGGTTGTAATTATGAGTTTTTCGAAAATTAATGATCTCAACTCTCGACAAAAATATGTTTAATAACGATAGAAAAACTAGTTTAAACGAGTCGATTGTAGTCAATTAAAATAAATATTTGACAACATCAGGGCTTTCTGAACTATAACAAATCGTAGGCAGGAAATTGATTTGCGAAAAAAATTTCTCGTCAGTATCGTCATCGCGTGCGAGGTTAAAAAAATATAATAATACATTGCATATTTTTTACACCTTATTATACCCCAATCGTTGTTATTAATTATCCTCAAATTCATATACGTACTAGTAAAATTCTACAAATTATTATTCATTACCCAGAAAGACACCTCCGTTCTAAACGTATATATTATATGATATTGATTTAGGTAATATGATAAATAATACATCGATCGATTTTATTTTCGGTAGTACCCACTTATAATAATATTACCATAACAGTGTCACTTTTGCCCGAAGCTACGAAATCCGTTGCAAAAAATACATAATCGTCTTCACTTGGCGTTTCTAAATTTTCTCGTTTCTGCACTCTCGCGATTTACCTACACATATATTATAGCGTATATATAGGTACCTATTGGCTAGACGGGTTTTCAATCATTATATGTATAATATAATACTTGCGCGTCCGTCTATCGGAATAATCGGCAGTCACTCATAAAATTATTTGTGAACGCTGTACAGTTATTAGATCGTTAAAAATAATATTTATTACCACTGCAGAATGATGTGCGGTCTAGTAAACACGATATATTACGCGTGTTCATTACACCACACATATATAATATAATATACGTCATGTAAATATGAAATAATAATATTATATATCTACCGATCGGAAGTGTTGTAAGTTGTAACTGAATATTAAAAATTATTATAATATCGTTGTGGTGGGCTGCTACGATATTCTATAGGTGCCCGAGCTATTGGATCGCCTAACTGACGTGAATTTGATGTTCCCAAGATGACGACTCGCACGCCAAACACGCGTCATACTAACTAACATTGATTATAATATTATAGATTGTAATGATACTAATAGTCAATGCAGATAATATTATCGGAAAGCGATTTATTACATTATATATATTATGCTACACGAGGAAATCAATCGTGATGGACCGTCGTCGAACCGAATAAGAATAAACCGTATACCAACACCGCGCTTAGTGATAAAATATATAATAATTATACGCGTATTTGACAACCGTTACCTAGGTATAAGTATATATATACAGGGTGATACTTTTATCACCGAACACTGTTTGTTTCGAAAAGTATAAATGGTTTTTTAAAATAGTTTTGCACATTTTGCAGTTTTAATTTCATATTCTAAAACAGAACATTATTACTCTGGGTATTTCGTCTAGTAAAAATCGAATTCAGGACGAGTTGTAGGCTGTAGTCATGATATACTCAAAACAATATTCTGCGTTTGGGGGTGAAATTCAAACTGTATATGTTGTAATTAAAAAGAGTAAAAACTTAAGAAAATATAAGGATACAAAATATGATTTTTTTTAATAAAAACGTTCGTTTTGTAACGACTTGCAACCATTTAACATTTTCAAAAACATTAATACGATTTTTGAGTAATGAGTGCTTTATTCGTTGAATGAATTATCCACAGTGTAAATATATAGCTGATCGACATATATACGGAGGAAGACGCGCGCCGCCGCGTCACAATATAACATAATACTATACATAGATAATATGTTTTTAAGTAGGCATTGCTTTCAATAAAACACACACACACATATTATGTATATTGTATTACTATTACTGTGGGCAGAGATATTATATGGGTATTATAGGCACGTATAATAATAATATGATGGTTAACCACCATCACCTGTTGCCTATAACCGTATCATTATGGGCGCGGCGGATAAATTAGTGTTTTATGGAGGTATAGAGTCTGAAAAATAAATACGATTTCGTCCACACCGAGTATTATTATTATTATTACATTTTATACACGACGGTCTTGGGCGCATCCTCGAGATCGAGCCATTACATATACTATATGTGTATACTATTATATATATAATATAATGTGTATATACATATTACAATATATACGACGTACCTATTCCACCACCACCCGCGTGCCTATATAATATATAATATTATTTTGTGCCCATATACACGACCGACACGACAATAACAATAACTCTTTATTCAAACTCTATGTATAATTATTATTATGCACAGGTAATACATATAATAATAATAATAATAATATAATACGAACACCGTTTGGAAATTGTTTTCAAACCGAAACGTGACGTTACGTTATAATCGGTTGTATTGTATTGCTGCTGCAGCTATATTTATATAAATTTATGGTATACATATAATATATAGATAAAGTGTCACTACAGATATAGTAGTGTGTGTGTGTGTGTGTGTGTGGTGGTATACTTATGGTATTATAATAGTGGTTGTAAATATATTGTAACCGCAACAGTGGTGGTTAGGTAGGCCGCAGCTGCAATAGTATTGCATATTATAGTAGACGCGCGCGGACACGTTGCATTTGTGTTGCGCAATAGAACAATATGAGATGACTCGCGCGGGAGACGATTTGCCGGCGTTGGGCGCGCGAGCTGCACGCGGAATGGAAGTCGCGCGCGCATTGTTGTCCAGATCACATATCTCTCTCTCTATATATATTTATGTATTGTATGTTTTATTTCTCTCTCTTTTTTTTTATCTTTCGAACGCGTACACGACTGTTATATAGTGCTGTGTGCGGGAGGTTTACCTACCCATCATGTATATATACGACGCTGCATCAGTACATAACTATATACAATACTATATACATATATAGGTATATATTATATTATAATATAATGTAATAATGTGTGTACATGCGCTTGGTGCAGTACTTACCGAATATTTGCATGTGTCGAGTATTTCCACTTCTGTGAGAACGCTATCGAACGTCACGTCGTGTCTGTACAACAGGTCTATACGTAACAAAACAAAACAAAAAAGGATTAATTAAAAGTGCGTTATGCAAACGGCGTGATAAATGTTATCTATTTTTAGATCAGAAAATGTACTATATATTATATACTATACGCTCTCGTACTGCTGTATAGTTCGTATAGGCGCATATACCTGCAGCAGTATACTTGGAGGTATACACCATATACGCTGCACACATACCTACCCGTGTATATGTTTATACATAGGATACAGACAGACAAGACTTGGGCATTTATATATACATCTACCTACCAATAACACTTCAGAGTTAAATTTCTATAAATCAATACTTATAGTCCAAACATTTACTATACAGGTACGTGACAGGGACTTACACGTTTCACGATTGATCACGTATTGTTTATATAAAAATAATCGTTTACACGTAAATATAATGTTATATTATAATCGATACGATTTTACTTTTATATTTCAAGAAGTCTTTATTATAATATTGACATGTATTATGCAGATGTCTTATGGCTGACTGGGGGTCATTTTACAAATTTGTGCGACACCTGCAAGAGTGTTATACCATTACGTGATCGCGTGTTGAGGTCGGGAAAGTATAATATTGTTGTATTTTTCCAATTAGAATTATTACGTCACCATATATAACATTATAACAATAACCTGCTCGTCGTAGTTTTTAGATTCTGAGGGTAGCAATATAATTATTCATAATTTATAATCGTATTACTTCCAATGTCGAATGAATAATCAGTAGTCGCATGGGGCATGGCATATATACATGTACCTATGTATTTGCAAGAAGTGTATGGTTACTCTCTCTCTCTCTCTCTCTCTTTCTCTCTAATTATGTAGAGCTCGTAATCATTACATGAGCAATAATATATAATATAATATAAGTACTAAGCTAGTTACATATTATTAAATTATAAATAATTATATATTAGGTACACCAGCTATAAACATAGCGACAAATTTAATTAAATTTTATTTTCGTGTTCAAGGTAGGTTTTTAGCCAAATATATACTAGAACGATTATAGTGGCAAAAATTCGGATGTTCAAAATTAATTTTTACTAACACTTTTTACTTTAAGATTGCAGACCTATAACCTACAAAGGGTTTAGGGTTAACGCGATAAAAAAAAAAGTGATATTATGTGTGCATGCGTTATTTTGATACCAATTTGAATATATTAAATTAATATTTTACTTATTATCATTTAATCATTTTTGTAAAATGAGTGAACACTAAATTTCATTATTTTTAACCACACATAAAATACTTTGTTGTAAAAATATTATATTGTTTGTTTGTTTGCAGGAATAAAAATAAAAATTGCAGTATATTATCTGGAGCGAAAACTCATTGTAAAAATGTAATTTTCCTCACTGGTTCACCTTGCTTAAAATAAGACCTTGAAAATTCTATGGCATCCTTAAATACTTATTCAAATCAATTATTACAATACCCTTATGGTTTGCTAAACTATATATATTTTTCACCACGACATTTAAAATTACGTAGGTGCATATTATAGGTACAATACTGAAAAGCACGCTCATTCGTACGCCATCTGCAAGTTGATGTACCGTGAAAAATTAAAATATAATATGCTAACTGCGAAGATACTTTAAAATATTATCGTCGTTGACTGTAAAAAATTAAATTAGTTGAACTCACGAGTAAACCACTTAAACGAAGAAAAAAAATTTAAAAATTACAATATATAGAATAGTCAGATTTTGATTTTTAGTAAAAAAAAATCATACATAGGTAATATATATATTATATGTATAACCAAAACGTGTACGTAATATTTATTTATTAAACTCGAAAACATATGTATATATTTACAAGTCAATTCATATGGTTGCGTTATTCTGGCACCATAACCTTAACTATATTTATTCGAAATCGATACCGTGATTTAGTAAACAATTCGTAACCTGCACAAATTTGGTATTCGATCGAAACCTAAACCACCCGTACGCCAGGAAACCCGTTTTGCGCATGTCTCACTTAAATTTTTGAAAAATCTACATCTCAAATTTTTAGATAAATTTCCCAATTAATTTCTACACCCTACAAATAGTGTCCACGGTCAATATTCACTAACAACACTTATCATTACTGATATAAATTTATAATTAGGTGTTACTATACATATACATTATATTATCATTATAATAGTTATTACCTCTGCAGGTTTTATTATCTTGTATAATTTCATTTGCGTATTTGTATTAAATTATTGAAATTACCTACATGCTATTTTATTATGTTTTAACTGTTGTATCAGCCCGTTAATAAGATATAAATAAATTGATAGATATTATATTACCAGTATAATATGCGTTCAGTTAATTTCAGAGTTCCTATACTTAATATGTTCCAGACTCTATTTCCCGTTCCGTTTTCCTTTCAGGCGCTGTCATTCTAATCGTCCTATTATGAAATTGGCCAACGAGGACCCACAATTCCTCAGTACTTAGTGTGACCAATATTGTCTGTTCATCGTTAAATATATTTGTAATTTCTCTTGTTAATTTATTGTTTTTCAACACAAAACAATGTAATATTATTGGGCTCGTCCCGTATTTAATATAAATAAACAAATACCATCACCGTAAAAAATGCAGTCCGCGGAATACGAAAACCAAACAATAACGGGATAACAGTAAGTTGTACAGCCGGCTATGGACCAATTGCGCCTAAAACAAAATTTGTATTTAAGGGTCAATATACCAATTGCGCTGCATATATTTTTGGGTCAGTGTACCAATTGCGCTGCATATATTTTTGGGTCAGTGTACCAATTGCGCTTCTTATATTTTACGGTCAATATACCAATTGCGCTTGTATTAAAATTTGCCTGATATTTATTGATCAATTGATTACTAGCTAAAGTGACTGGTTTTAATATATTTTATACCAGTATCGGGAATTTTATGAAACATTATTATTATCACGCACATATTTTGATCACGGAAGTATGCATTTGAGTGATGTACGAAAATTGTATTATATATTTTTTTAAATTAGCATATTATTATTATACCTCGTGGTGACTAAATGAATTATTTTAATATCTTAATGTAGGCAATTGTTCTTTTATACTTATGATGATTATATTCTCCTTTCCTCGTAGTGAAAAAATGTATTATTGAACAAATATATTATTCTGTAAACTAACCAAATTATATTATTCTAAATTGTAATGCCATGTTCAAATTATAATTAAAAAAAAATATTATTATTATTAAAGCATGCAAAATACAAATATCATGTAAACATCATATAAACTCAAAATCTTATTACTTTATGATTTAACCACCTATTCTCTGATTATTATTAATATTATTTTATTTTAGATTTCATTGACTAAACTGCATAAACCTTGTAAAACTGTATAATACATGTAAAAAATGTATAGAGCGCAATTGGTCTATCGACCCTAACATTTTTAGAGCGCAATTGGTCTATCGACCCTAAAATTTTTAGAGCGCAATTGGTATATCGACCCTTAAATGTTTAGAGTCCCGCCACACCATGCGTTTTGGCGGGTCCGGGTAAAACGCATCCGGTCGACCGGAACAACAACTTGCATTGTTTCTAATCATAGGTGCTATATTAGAGCGTTTTGTCGGGACCGGTCGATTCCTGCCGCGAACCGACCGCAACATGTTGCGGTCGGGCGGGAAACGAATCGGCAGGACAAGTCATCAAAACACATTATTTTAAATCGTGTATGCCACACTGTGCGTTTTATCCGCTGCGTTTTTTGAATATTTTACCTGGACATATTTTTTAAATATTTAAATAAATATTTATATTTTGAAAAATGGTTTTTGATACCGATAAATTTATATCATGTATCCAAAATAACCCTTCCATATGGGAAATTGGATCCAAAGATTATATGGATAAGCATATAAAACAAAAAAGTTGGAATACGATTGGTGAGTACATGTTTGAAGATTGGAGTGAGCTTGAAGAACATGCAAAAGAAAGTAAAGGTAAGGATTCTAAGTTATATTTATATTTATTAAATTGCAGTATACAATTATTATATTATGATGTCATGTAAATTACATTATTTAATACATTTATTAAAATATTTTTAAATTTAAAAATAATTTTATTCTAAAACTTATATTTTTATTTAAAAATCAAATCATGTCATATTGAAAATCTACTGCTCCTGGGCCCATAAAGTAGTTGGCAAAGTAATCCCTCACTTCAACACCATGCGAACGAGTCCCTGTTCCACGAGCTTCAATATCTTCTAAGTTGTGCGTTTCAGCATCTTCATAATTTATACCATCTCTTTTACGAACAAAGTTGTGCAGTATGCAACATGCTTTTATAATGTCATCCGTGAAATCTGGCTCCACCTGAATGGCCGTATGTAAAACACGCCATTTATTCGCGAGTATTCCAAATGCACATTCGACTGTGCGCCTTGCTCTGGATAATCGGTAGTTGAACACTCTTCGGGAATCAGTAAGGTTACGTCCAGGGTACGGTCTAAGTAAGTTTGTATGTAAAGCAAACGCTTCATCCCCAATAAACACATATGGTTGTGGGTTGGAACTTGTATTTGGTAAAGTAACTGGTTCTGGTATGTTCAATTTACCTTCATATAATTGTTTACCAAATGCACACTCCTTGAACACATTGGAGTCCCCTTCACGACCATATGAACCAACATCGATTACAACAAAATTCAAATTTGCATCAACTATTGCCATCAAAACGATAGAGAAATACTTCTTATAATTAAAGTAGAACGAACCGGAGTTGTTGGGATTTCTACACCTAATATGTTTGCCGTCTATTGCTCCTAGACAATTTGGAAAATTTGTTTTAGAATAAAATATATTTGATATTTCCACCCAATCTTCTTTGGTCGGTTTAGGCATCTCTTTAGAATTTAAAATTGACCATATCACCTTACAAGTGTCTTTTACGATCACTCCAATCGTACTTCTTCCCACACAAAAATCAAATTTTAATGCAGCGAAGCACGTACCAGTAGATAAATATCTAATAAACAAAAAATACATTATTAACAAATACATTTTGATGGGTCGCTTTTTTTAGTTTTTACATTCTAGCGTAGCAATGAATGCATTAATTTTACAATGTGTATGTTTTTTTTTATTATTTTTTTTTTTTTTGTGTCAGTGTACACGATAAGATTTCGAAATAATGATTCCATATTTTCAACTTAAGTATTTTAGATTATTAATATTTTTTTTTTTTAAATGTATGTCGATAAAAAACTTTAAAATGTGTAATACAATAGGTTCCTTGCAAGGTTTACAAGGTTTCTAAATTTTGTTAGCTAAAATTAAAAAGAAAGTTGAACGTAAATCCACAATAACGTATATGAGCGTCTGAAGTTATGATTTTGACAAAATACGTAAAAATTACGAATATTTAATTTTTTAGATTCTATAAGCCGGAGCGATGAATGTATTGATTTTAAATAATGTGTATTTTTTTATATACCTATATTATATTTTATACTTTTATTCTTTTTTGTGTCTGTCATCACTTTTTAGGATAGTAAAAGTGCTTAGATTTTCTTCAACAGTATTTTTTCTGATAAAAAAGTGAATCTAGTTAATACTTTAGGGGGTCAAAAGTAAACATTTTCCAGTAGTTTTTAAAAGCGCTGTGAAAAACAAAAGAAAAATTAAGGAATAACGGGAATTTTTACTCAAAATCGATTTTGGTTTTTGGTGTAACTCTGACTGAATGTTTATATTAGCATTTTCTATACAGCATAATATTTTTAAAACATTTTGACTTATTTTGAGCTGTTTACGGATATTTGTAGTTTTTTATTCTATAAATATCAATACAATTTTTTTATTTGTTGGGTAAAAATGCGTGAAAATATAATACTAAGCTCTGGATATATTGTTACAATAGCAATTGAAAAATATTAAAAATACATAGGCTCAATTTTTTTTTATAAGCATTTAAACTTAGAATTTTGACAAAATTTATGAAATTTAAAATTTAATAATTATTTTGTAGTTAAAAATTTATAAAATGTTCAACATTTTTATCTAAGGATGAAAAATTTTAAACAAGGCTCCACGTAAATATTCAATTTTATACTGATTTGATTAATTATTTATAATATTATAAATTAATATTATTATAGTGACCGATCTGAAAGCCAAATGGAGACATATTAGAGACCACTATTCAAAATTTATGAATCAGGGTAAAAGTGGCGATAGTGCTAAAAGAAAAAAATATGTATACGCAGAATCACTTACGTTCTTGCAGCACATAATTAAAAAAAGAAGGTAATGAATATATAAATCTAAATTATAATCTTAAGTATATTTAATATAATAAAGATATTTATTACAAACATATTTATAATGCAATCAAACTCAAAAATTTTAGATTTTTAAAAATACTTTGAAACACAAAAATAATTTTTGAGTTTTGAATTTGAATTCAAAAATAATCACAGTTTTTGTTAAAAATTACCAAAAAAATTATTCCCCTAGATCAGACCACTGCGCTGTGACACATTTTGTACCTACATAATTTTTTTTTATAAATATTTCCGGTTACGCCCCTGCAGAGTACCTAGTTAGTTTTATTTGATAAGAAATTATAAAATTTTCATAATTTTCTAATTTTTAAAAATGATCATAACACAAAATATTCATAAAAACGTACATCACTATTCACTAGTAATGACAACTAGATGAATTATTTTTTATTTGCTCATAGGACGACAGGTAATTTCGATGAAAGTGTACAAGAACAAGTGGAAAATACCGGTGGAGAAGATTCATCCTACGAGTTGGTTTTAGATAGTGAAATGATACCACCTCAATCTGACAGATATTCAACTCCAAAAAGTAAAAAACAAAATAGTTCCAAGGTACAAAAGATGACACCATTTCAAAAAGAGTTACTAAGCAATTTAGCTACTTCCGAAGAAGATGTAACTTCTGATCCTGATAAGGCATTTTTATATTCCTTATTACCCGATTATAAAAGACTAAACTATGATCAAAAAACAGATTTTCGTCTCATGGCTCTACAATATTTTAGGAACGTATCATTAGGATCTAATCAAGTACCATCAACTCCACCATATTTTAACATTAGTCAAAACACTAGTCAGAATGTCTCTATTCCAACTCAATATTCAAATATATGTCCTTCATTCAATCCCGGCATGGGGAACAATGAAAATCATAATCTTATGCCACAACCCTTGCCAATATATTCATCTAATTTCAATCCAAATGCTAAACATTCCACACCATATCCTAAAAGCTCATATACTTATATATCTGATCAATCCCAACAACCTACTACTAGTGGAGAATTGTTTGAAAAATTTTAACAGTATATGATTAATAAGTAAAATTTAAATTATACTTATTGCAATAAGGTGCGTCATTTCAGTTTTTAAATTCAAACATGACATTTTTATTTTTTTTTTATAAATATTAAAATAACAAGGTTTTATTATACAGTAAAATATTATATGTCGCTTATTATGTATTAATGACGTTAAAAAAGAATGTAATTTTTAATTTTTTAAGAACAAGAAATTGTTTCATTTTTTATATTTTATAATTAAATAACGAAGATTGTTATATTTTAATGTTATAATTTATACTATACTGTTAAATATTATTTGATCTTTGAATAAAAATAAAGTATTACATTTTTTTTTCTTATAATATATACTGTTTGTCTGTGTATTTTCATAACCTAATACAGAAATTATTTTAAAAAATAAAAATTATTATTTTTAATTTTTGATAACAAATGATTAGTGATAACTTATTAACTATTAATAATCATATACATATATCACGTTGAAAAACTTAACTTTTATACGTAATATAAAAAAAAAACTTACCTTAAAGTAATTGTTAGACGTTCCTCAGCAGATATCGGATTACGAAATTCTGTGGTATTTTTCGTTATATGTGGCCGTAGAGTTTTTAGCAACTCATCAAAACTTGAAATTGACATACGGTAATACTCATAGAATTTATCAGGATATTGTCTAATATTTTCAAAAAATGTCGTAAACTGGCCTATTTTCTCACGATCCATATTTAATGGGTGTACCCAATACCTTCGTTTTGCTTTCGGTGGATCTAATAAGCCTAATGCTTCGGCTACAGCAACAACTTTAATTTTTTGACGATTCATTTTATCTATATTTAAATGTATTTAATATAAACTAATTATATAACTACGATTGAACACATTTATAAAATACAAGTATAGTATACTTATTTATGGAGTGTTCAAAAAATAAATTAAAAATACAAAAATGTAATAATTTTGACACACTTTAATTAGGTAGGTACCTATTTAAATATTATACTCGTACCTATAACGTTATAACTGACAAGTAATATAATAAAATACTTCTGCATAAATTACGTAAGTAATCTAGGTCTACCTCAGAGAGCGTAGAGACGTTGAATGTAATGACAATTTTGGCCGTAGGTGATTGACGAATTTGGGGACTAGTGGTGGCGTTTGGAACTTGGAATGCAGTGGCGGGAACAAAAACGCATAGATGTGACATAGGCAAAATCATCCGGTCAAAACGCATCCGGTTTACCCGGACCCGCTGAAACGCATGGTGTGGCGAGGCCCTTAGAGCGCAATTGGTATATGAAAAGGTAATTTTAAGCGCAATTGGTAAACTCCCGTACAGCCGTACAAATAGTGACGGTTTACCGACGACACCCAGACGGCGGCGGCGGTTTGTGGCATAGCGCGCGGTCGGTGGTCTTCCATTTGCGCGCCGTATAAATATAGCGAAACCGCGCGCGGGTGAAAGATGCGAGTCGAAATAATATTATGTCCGCCGCCCACGGTTTCGCGTTAAAATAATAATTATTTAGTAACGCCACACGAGGTGGACCGCCGTCAAAACCAACTATAGCGAAGGAGAAGAAAAATTTGATTCCGGTGACGGGGCCGCAATAGAGTTTAATAATATATTCACATGTATCTAATATTTACAATGTTTACACGTATCCTCAATCAACGTATAATATGATAATAGGAAGCGCCCGTCGCGTTTTTTTTTTTTATTAATTAGGTATGTCACGCATACAAATTAATCGTTTTTGAAAACATTTGATCGTTTTCAATTAATAATCGAGTGGGCGGACTTTGACTATTATTGGGACCGCTGTATACGCCTTGTAATGGTATATCATAAATAATACGCTGCACCGTACACCACAACGGAGACGTAAATTTCCGCCCCCCCACCCCGCCAATTTCAAAATTGTTCTTGAGATCATTACTGCGTTTATATAGGATTGTAAGTAGGGAGGGAAATGGACGTGTGGCGAAACTTATTATAATATTAAATATTAATATATAAATAAAAGTAGTAGACGGACAAGGCGCAGTTGTGGTGCAGCCTACACGCACCCAATAAGACCAATATGCCGCGATATATTATTGTGATGTTTATTGAACTTGCGCACGTGTGTAGGTCACGTCGCACACGTGGCCTCGCGTAACCGTATAGCGACGACTACCGCAAAAACCATAAATCGGCGGCGGGTCAAAGGTCCCGGAGAACCATATTATATGTATATATAGATTAACCTAATCTAACCGGCTAATATTAATATAATACTTATAATATGTACGTAACGTTAAAAATATTATAACTCTGTATTGTATAGTCGGTGGTGGACTGGGTGTCAAGAGGCCCTGCAGAAAGTTAATCACTTATCAGCAATTATAGGACCCTGGATTTAACCTACAGTCGACTCTCGATAATTCAAACCTTCGATAATTCGAAACCTCTTCGGTAATTCGAAGTAAATACTCGGTTCCTTGAAAATCATGCGGTAATTCGAACAAAAACAATGCATTTAAGTACACTCGGTAATTCGAAATTTTTCGCTCCAGTCAAAAGTCACTGTTAAGGTTTTTGATGCTTTGTTTACAATAGAAAATACTATTGAAAAAATGAAACTAAATTCAATGAAGCAGAAAACCATTGCAGATTTCTTCAAAAAATAATAATCTTTTATAATAATAATAAATAATTAAAAATGTTAAAATTAATAATAAATAACTCTATCATGTATCACCTAATTTACTGAAATAATTAATATGTATGTATTATGTACAATGGTCAATAATAAAAAACTTTTAATAAAAAATTTTTTTCTCAACTCTCTATAATTCGAATTTTTTTGCCCTCTCGTTATTTCGAACTACTCGACAATTCGAATTCTCGGTAATCCGAAGTTATTCAACAGTCCCGTCAATTTCGAATTATCGAGAGTCGACTGTATTAGGTATTTTACCCAAACCTAACCTACCTACAGGGACGGCACTAGGATTTGCGGGACCCCGGACAAAATAAATAACAGTCACATTACATATTATCCAAACTAACGAATCTCTGAACATTATAAAATATCATTTAAGAACTGCGGGGCCTTAATTATAATTTTAAAATCATGGGGTCTAGAGCAACTGCTCCGATTGCCCCCATCGCGCAGTTCCTGCCTACCTATATGGTTATATAGTTTATACATATGTATATGTATAATATTTTAGATGATAAATGTTTTAAGAAAATAGTTATTTACTACAATAATTATATAAATTTAGCTGCTGTTTTACCATTTTATTTAAAATTATAAATAATTTTTATCAATAATAAATAATGACATATTGCGATTGCCCCCTCGTTTCCCAGGCCAGTCCACCCTTAGCTTTTTTTGGGTTCCATCGTATAATACTGCGAAAACAAAAAATCGGGGGAAAAACGAAAATCATCGCTTTTGATTGAGATTTATTGTCGCCGTGTACACACGCGTGTAGACGTATCTCATCGGTAGCAGCGCGCGTGTGTGACCACCAGCGGCGGGGCACTAACCGTGTATAGTGCGGTAACGGACCGAAGGACACGAATTTTTCGCGTCACGAGTCGAGTACCTATATACATAAACGCTTATATTTATAATAATAATAATAAAACGAGGGAAGAAGTACATAATAATAATAATAATAAAAGTTGGTATATTTTTATAAGTAGGTATAGGCATATACGCGTGTATAAGTGTAAGACGTTTCTACGATTACTTTTTTTCTCCTCTCCGCGGCGATATATATAATATGACGATGCCTACACCAAGAGGACATCGTTTATTTCATTATTATTATTTTTTTTTTTAATAGGGTTTTACTCGAGACCTGCACGCGTATATATATATAATAGACGGCTGCAGGATGCACAGTCTGCGGTGATGGTGACGGTTATTCCCCGTGGAGGTGGTCACGATGAGATTTTTATACAACATTATTATTATAATATTATAATATATACATAATATTATGCTTATCAGATCGGCTGTGGCTCGCAAATGAACACGTTACGTGTCACTGGTGGAAATCTGTGGATATAATATACAATAATTTACGGTGTGATCCATTTAACAACGTTTTATAATACTCATTCATTATTATTTCATATTACACAAACGGTTTTAAAAATACTGCACTTTTACATAACATTATATAAGTCGTTACAGGACAACGTTTTATTTTTAAATACTTATTTCCGTTATCTATTTTTATTTTACTCTGTATTTTAAATGATAACATACATTTTTTAGTTCATATAATTTCAAAGCTAAGTATAATACACAGAGTATTTTGATCTTATTTATGAGCTAGGTTATTAATCAAATTTTGGACAAAATGTATCAATTAATTCAATTTATTATAAGTATTCAAAGTTTAAATTAGTGGGGTTTTCTAGTGGGACTTTAAATGCTTTAATTATTATCTATCATTAAATAAGACAAAATATATACGAGCGATGGTTACGCATTCCAGCCAGTGTGTCAACGTGCAGTGTGTTTACTCGCGGTTTTTGACGATAATATTAGCAACATTTATAACACCTACAACAGCTATAATTATCTGGTCGGTAAACTGCATATAGAGGGTATTAAATAAAAAAAAAAATATATATATATAAAATCATACGTGTCACAACATTATTTGTTTTTGATATTTGTGTTGATATTGCAGCCGTATTGGTATATAGAGGTCGAAGACCACCGTAGGTGGGATATATAGTGCACCGCTCTTTGAAGGTTAAAGTGCACAATATTGTTGCACCGGCGTTTAAATAGTATTAACGTCGTCCATGCGGTTAACGGAATCGGACGACCACGCAAATACACAAACAACCGAGCGTGCCGAATCGGCGGTGGTGTCGCTTAAACAGTAACAATAATAATTAATAATAATAAAATTAACACGCATTATAATATTTGGTCGCAGTAAATACAAAAACGGAGTCGATAAACTTTATAGGTGGCTATAATGGTAATTGAACGGATTCTGTTTTTTTCGTCTGCAAAGGGCACATTTCTACGGGTTACTGCGACTATGATTTTCCGCTAGACTGTATAAACACGCTTTCGACCGTGCATTATAAGTATTTATATTTTAATTTATTTTTTAATTTAGTGTTTAGACGAAAACGAATCATTATAACAAAAACTAATAATATAAAATACGATATTTTGCGTTCGCAGAAAAAATACTAATACACGCCAAAAGACTTCACGGGAAATCGCATTTCAGTGTTTCATCCAAACCGTGAGTGTTTCAAAAAATACGACGTCATTAAATCTGTGGTACCTACGTCTGAGATCAGTGGCGACATTATTAGCAACTTTTGATAAGTAACTATAGTATCCCGAGTGTTCGGCCACTTCGTCAGAGCTTGTCGAGTTTGTTACGTTCCGGTTCCGAGTTTGTTATGTGCCAGTTCCGAGCTGGTATGCACGATGAGCTGCTCGTCGCTGACATGTTTCTGTATAATATTCGTTCAAACGTCCGATGATGTCATCTCCATGAAAATGTAATCGCATCGATTGTTGCGATGATTAAATTTATCATTATTAAATCATAATAAGAACACACAATCGACATGTAACGCAGTTAGGTACTTTCTGCAGGGTTCGTGTCACACGAAACGTTTTCAATTCCAATCGAACAGCATCGCGCGTGGGCGCAGTATATGCATATTTGTACCATTACAATATTGCTTATCTTATAAGAATTATATTTAAACGTGAAATTAAAAATGTCAAACAACGTAATATTTCGATAAAATATAAAATAAAAGGAGAAAATATAAGTTTCTATACGCTACGGTTTAAGTTTTACTCAAACAATGCGTTCACTATACGACAACAATAATTATAATTTTATTTGATATTTTGTCGTTCCGAATCTATTTATATACCGTTGAAACATACTTAACAGACTGTAAATATCGAAAAAAAAAGGTCAGGGGTTCGTTGAACACGTAAACAGCAAGGGCATTTAAAACACGAATAGCAACATACTGTTGCTACTATATATGCTACTGCAGCCTGCAGTATTATTGAAACGTAAATATGAGGCGATAGGTTCGTTGTGCTTTAGCAGTGTTGTTTGTACATATCATAGTAAACAAAAGGCTTATGCGAATAAGCGATTATTTTATATTAATTATATTATTTATTCTATACTATTGTCTATTATTATTATGTAACCTTGCCAAACGCATGGTTAACCAAGAGTGGGTCAAGCAAATAATATACAATAGATATTATTATGGATTATCGAACTTAATGCATTTATGCTTAATAAATTACGGTATTTATAGTATACCTATTTTTATATCCATTATGCTTAAAATTGTAAATGTTCAAGTAAGTTCAAAAGTTCGAGAAAAAAAATTAAATTCGAGTGAATGAAAACTTAAGTTCGAACCCATCCTTAAAATAATATTATATATACGAGCTGCACGAATGAGGTAGGTATTAATATTTAAGGCATGTGCAATGAAGGAGGGATTAAAAATATATTTTGTGTAGTCATATATGTAGCTTATATATTACGAAAACCGAACACTATAATACGATGCGATCTCCAAATTTATATATAAGTAACGGGTCTCAGTAAGACTCGTTGAGGAGAATAAATTTTTGTTCGTCGCATTTCAAACTTTGTATGATCGTATATATTATATAGTATATCATAACTGCAGTTGGTTTAACGTCGACCCAACCAAAACGCAAAAATATACGGTCTAACAGTTTAATGTTCCTACTCATCGTTGATCCGTGATCCTGCTGCAATGACACAATTGTATAAAGATCACTTATTATACCTTGTCGAATCTCGTTAAGTACTTTATATAATTATATGTAATGGCGTACGCATATTATATTATCATGATTGTATCATATAATTGTATATAAAACTATATAGATGAATCAGCGCCAGTTAAGTAATAATAAGTTATCGACCCACCGAATTTTAAGATTTCTAACGCGTATGACTATTATGTTTTCTACTAATGTTTGTACTAATTTCTCATCATCGTATAAAAATGAATATTGCGATCAGACGCTTACGTCTGGAAAACATTTCGAATGGCCCGACGAGATTATCTCTAGGTATCCCGATCTGACAGCGGTTCTCAACCTTTTTGTGTGTAGGTATAGCGTATTATACACAGTTTAAAAATGCTCGCGTGTACCATTTGGTCAAATAATGTTTTATTTTTTTTGCTCATTAAATACGTTTTCACAAGTATGGAATATTATTTCTCTAAGAACTACAAATTTATGATAGTTTAAGAGTTTTATGTACGCCGCAATTAATATATATATATATGTATATAAAATGAAATATTTACAATTATTATTGACATAATCAAACGAAGCGAGTAACATTTAATGCGAATAATGATTAATGATCCATAATTTCATTTTCTTTTCATAAAACGAGATTTTTCTTAGGGTACCACATATTACGAGTTTTCCACGTACCACTAGCAGGTCCACGCTGCAGGTACGCTATAATACGACATAATTATATACGAATTCGCGAGGAAGTGATCCGTCACAAAATCGTTGTGCGTTTCCCGTCGAATACACATTTGACTTGTTCAATATTCATATTATAATACTGCCGCGAGAGAGAATACGTGTGGCCGTTGACCGCGACGGCAAGCGGAATAACGCGCGATAAATTTGTTTGCGCCGCGAAAACGGGAAGGCGGCTGCGGCGGCGATTTCACGCATTTCGGGAACGCGTCCAAGTTTGAACGCGGCGCGCGCCGTACGATATAATATAAACGTATATATATAACGCACAATAATGTTACAATATAGCAATAATAGAGTGTCGCCGCTTCAGAGATTCCTGGCGTGCCCACGGGAAATCTTACCTCAAGTTATGAGGTCAATGCGCGCTACAAGGATTGAGTAACGCACGACGAAGCCATTATTATTATACATAGCCGCGAAATATATACGGAGACGGACTAACGCGGTCCGCCATAAGTCGTTTGTAAACTATATAATCTTAGGGTCCCTCGACATCATGTTATATTATTGCTGCAGAGTTTGGAAAATTCAAGAATTTCGTCCCGACGAAGGTTGTAAAAATGTCCGCAAGACCATAAAAAAATATACACCTAAACGCGCCGTAGTTGGTGAAAAAAATATACTTTGATAATAGTAAAAATACCATATGATGATTATTCTTATATCAGAACTTTCAAATCATTGTATTATCAATAACATAATTATATATGCTCATGCTTTTATACCAATCTCCTGTATCTACCCCATCTTTAAACGCGCGTGTACAATATAATGTATAATACATAATTGTAGTGTTTTAAACGTGTTTGAAATTTAAATTTTTCACGGAAAAACAGTGCAAAATTTTAGCCACTGGGAGCCAAATGTATAATAAAAATAGATTCCAGCACTGTACATAATATCATATCTATTACACTTACCTATACATAATATATTGGCTGCATAATATTATTATAGCGATTTCGTAAACACAATCCGAAATGGACGTGCGTGGGTCGACGTTTGATGGATCGAGATGATGACTATATTATAGTATTATAATATATTGGGTATATCGTATTATTAATATGTATAGGAGAAAAACGAACCGTCCACACGCGATGGAAAACATAATATCATCCGATGTGACTATAATAACAAAAATATAATAATGATGATGATAATCTAAAATCTAAAAATCGTGGCGACTTTTGCGGCCGAGTCGTCCGCACGATATCCGTAGGTTTTTATTGTACACGTCTATTAAACCGTACAAATAGCTATATTAAAATATTGTACGGTGTGTATCATAACACTTTCAGGAGATGAACCGACTAGATACGTAATACATCATAATATTGTACCTGTTATGATGGGCATAATGTTATATAGCTGTTGCCGCGATGGATATTATGTATACCTGTTGAGCTGAAGTGCGCGGGACAATCTCAGATGAGTTTCGGTTTCCCCCCAGGTGATGAACTGATGACGGGGTGCTAAAGGTCGGGCCCATCCGAACGCGGTCGCATAGATCAATTAATCGGATAATCGTATTACCACGTGAATAATATTATAAATATTTTATTATTATAATATTATTATACCTACACGATGAGTATTATATTTCCGTTGCGGACGTATCGCTGCGCTCAGGTACGGCACATCGCGATATTATACGACCTATACGCGCGTTGTATTCTTACACGCGATGCGACTTTGTTATGGTATAATATTATATTATGCTAAATACATTTCAAACTCGTGCGATTATGTTGCAGTGCTGTTATACGAATGGCCGTGCATGTTTAGAGGTAATACGGTAATCGGCAGATCATATTATATACCTATATATATATATTAACGTAATAAATTGTACTTACATCAAATATCAAAATATTATATTACTATATTTGTAATATCAGTGCAGAGCTTGAGGGGGGGGGGTCAAGGGTTATATCCCCATCACATTGTCATTTTTGCCGACCTACAGAAAACAACTATTATTAGTTATAAGAGCTGTTATATAGAATCATTACTTAATACTTTTTATTAGTTATTAGCAAAAAGTTATTGTTAATAGCATTATTATCTATAACATTCCTCATTGCAAATTTCTGGGCACGCCACTGTACAATAAGATAATGATGTGTGGCAGACGCCAGATGGACGTGAGTTTAAATGCCATGTGTGGAGGAGAGTGGAAAGCTCGAACAAATATCGTACAAGTAGTATTATATTTTATATTGTGCACATTTATTGGCCCGGGTAGATTGTAATATACGTCACAGATATAATAATATAAAGTTACTCTTACAATCTAGGTATTATATACACAATGAGCATTTATCCAAAAGGGTGTAAAGTCAAATCAAAAAGTTAATTTTTTTAATTCTCTATAATTTAAAATGTGAATGGTTATAGTTCATTTTCGAATTAAACAAATATATCTTGAATTAGTTAACTTTTTTCTGTTAATTTGAAAAATATTAAATAAAATTAAAACTTAAAATCGTGTTTATTCATTACTAGGAAAAATACAATTGTTAAAACGAATTATGTGCATTAACAAGGAATAGTACCTATATGGCTACTACCTATAGAATGGACTTTGAATAATAAATATTAAGTTATCATACTTAAAAATTGAAAGTCACCATTATGTGTGACCCAGGAATCAGGACGATAGTAAATAAACCAAATATAAACATACATATTAATATGAATTTAAAAATATATATTATAAACATGAAACATATTAGCTTACAGCTGAACGTTCTTAACTTTGACTAAATAACTAACTCCAGTGATTCTTTTTTCATTAAATTACCCCCCTTCCCTAGTATTTAACTACTAAACTACCGCTATATAATACCTACGTGTACTTATATGCGAAATGCGTAAATCATCGATCTCGCCGGAACATCGTAAAACAATGTAATATATCGTTTTAAACACTAGTGGTACGCACAGTTCAAGTTCTAAGAAATCACGATAGAGATTATAATATTATACAGAGCGCTGTTATTATATGATTTATTGTATTCTCGTTCTAAACGTTAAGTCGCCGTGAAATTTATACCGCATGTCTATGCGAGAAATTTTAATAACATCAAATATATCGACAGCAATATAATACACGGATCTGAATAATAATAAACATCACGAGTACCACAGTGTGTTATACATATTATAATGTATAATAGATATTAGATAGTAAATAGGAAAAAAATAGTTATTTCAAATTCAAACCATAGTAGATGTACCATGTACCATACTACCATGTACGATTTATCATACTAAAACATTTGTTATTAAAGGATTACCTAATTAGATGTTTTTTATGTGTTATTTTTATATTATAAATTATAATCTATTTTTACGAGCACAGGAATTGAGCCGATTGTACATTAAAAAAAAAACTTTGCTAGTTTTAATTAATCCGTTAAAAAATCACTATAAACCACGTATTTCTGACTAACAATAATAATTTTCATTTCGAGAAATGTATTTTTATAATTTCACACAAAAAACGTATATAATATGTGAATGAGTATAATATATAACATAATATAGGTACAGAATTCATTCTGTCAATACAATTTTATTAGTTTAATTATTTTTACGAGTTAAATTTTATTTTCGTACAAACATATAATAATTGAATATTAATTATTATATTACTTTAAAAAGATGCTCTGCTATTATGAAACTATATTGAAATAATGTATACTCATTTCTTAGTCATGTGATTAATTTATTGATAAACGAAATTCACGAATATGTTTCAATTTAATTTAATTATTTTTTACTTATACACATTCAACTGTATAAATGCACTTTACAAATAACAAAATTATATGATAACAAATGTTTAGTACATTAATTAATTAGTTAATATTAATATAATAATAACTGCGTAAATATTTCATCATAAACATAGACATTTAAAATATCTTCTATAATATTTGCTACTACTTATATAATTAATTTAATAAAGCTTATTTTTAATCCTAGATTAATATATGTTATATATATAGCTTGCAAGACGTACAGACATATTATATTATATAAACCCTATTTCAGTTTTAATTAATTGTCGTCTCTAAAAGTTTGTCACTTCGACTAACTGGTGTCCGTTTTAACTTGCAATTTGTTATTAATTTTGTTTTTTAGACCGAGTAATTAACAACGTTTAAAAAACAAATCATTCTCCAAGGAATTGACCGAGTAAAAAGACGTTATGACGACGGTAATTTTAAAAAAAAACTTATTTAAATATAATATATTATTCCTCATTCCGAAAGAAAATCATCGTTACCATCATCCTGTTGTATTGCAACGATAAAGTTAATCAAATTAACAGGGATTATAATATAAATTATTAATTATTAAAGAAGTCATAACCACAACAGACACCCATTTAGACACCCCGAAATCGTAGAATCATATAAATACGGAACACGCACCTATATAATTGGACACATCGCAACGGTCCATCTATAATAGTGCCGTAATGAACATAATAATAATGTTACGTGTTATTATTAGAATATATATTTATTTCGAACGTCTAGAGGTATTTGGATCATTTGGAATGGCTTTAATGGTATGTAAAAAATCATACTACGGGTTAGCGCCATAAAGCAATGTGCGGGACAAATGAGATTTATGGATCTTTGGTGTTCGGGGGACACACGAATAGTTCACCAACATTGGATGCTAAATGTGTCCTAACAACAATATTATTAATATATCACTATGTTGTGATCTCAAATAAAATTGTTTAAATATTCTAGAAAGACCGTGAGAGCGCAATAATTATACTTCGTTATTTTAATTATAATAAAATCAAGATAACAGCGTGTCTGCTACCAACATGTGTTTTATGGGCTTATTGATGTGTATATGGGATACGGTGGTTAATTATTACTCTAAGAAACCAACTTATGTAAAAGTCCATAAAACAAAAGTGAAAGCCTTAAATCGTAAGTCTTTTTTTCGAACAAATCTCAATACCATAAAACAGTTTATCAGAACTTTATGAATACCGTTAATGTCACGTACTTACATAACGCCGCAAACAACCAACAAATATAATAGTAAGTCTACCCATATAATTAACTAATAAGACAAGTAAAATAAAAACATAAATATGATATGCAATATTGCATTAAAAAAATCACTAAAATTCTGAATTAATTCTAATAAATATTTATTATAATGCGTGTTGTAATGACTATAGGTATATATTATATTATAAATTAATAATATTTATGTATAACAAAAAAAAATGTTTAGTTTATTGATGTTGAAAAACAAAATGTATACCTACTAAATTAAATTGTATATTCAATTAATGTGCTATATACGAGAACTTGGGTATATATTTAATTAGGGTTTTGTTTTGAATTAGGCCGGAGTTTAATAGTCATAAAATAGAAAAATAATTTTGTAATCAATACAACGACAAACAAGAATAAAATATCAATTTACAGCTTAAAAAATACCACTTACACCCTTTAAAACGTATAAATATTCTGCTTGAAATATTAACTTAGTTATATAGTAAATAATTTATATGAGACTTTCACGTTGGGCTTTCTTAGGTGTTATGTATCATGTTAAATGAAATTTAATACTTATTAGTTATTCATAAATAATTTGGCGATATTTTCCAGTAGTATCCCAAGAATTTTTTAATCCAAATATATTCATTATATTTCATTTAGTCTCCACAAACGACCATAGTTTACCTCATATAACTAACAGATTAACTATAATTCATGATAGTAAAAAGTTGGGATAAAATGCTATAAAATATTAAGTATTAAATGATAACTTATTAAATAGGTATATTATATTTAAGTAGGTATAGATAATATATTAACGAAATAATGTTTTTCTTAATCATTAAATATATAATATACTGTTATAACCAGTGCACATCAGTGAACTTATTACTCACTAGTACTAATATAATATATCATGACTAATTCATTTTATTACTAATAATTAATAAATAATAATATTCGAGTGATAGATTATCGAATTTAAATGTAGGATATTATCCATGTACGCATAGAAATTTTTCCATATTTAAATGTCTTAAAGCAAATTTATCAACATTATTTATTTGTCAGACTAAATTGTATGGAAATATTTTTGTTTTCTGACTTTCTGAGCGATTCCATTGGTTGTATTGGTTTTACATTTATGTAAAGTCTTACATTTATTCACAGTCTTCAATTTCAGTTCAATTTTCAACTTTCTCAAGGTGGTTTCTAGTGGAAAATTGGATTTAATTGATACTTTGGAAGGGGCAATATTTTAAGTTCTTACGGGTACGAGTTCAACCCCCTTGTCCCCTAGGCGGACATCAATAATGTCTACCAGCAACTGTAAGTCTATAATATATAACGGATAAATTCGATTACACCAAGCATTATTAATCATTGTTCATTTATTATTATTTATTATTAAAATAAAAAATAATAATCAATGGTTGATTAATTGAAAATATAGTGATAATAATACCTAATAGTAATAATAATAATAGTATACATATTTACTTAGCGGGTGTTCTAAATATCTTTATTAACTATAGGAATATCGTCATCTTAATATAAGGACGAGATTCTTATAGAAAATATATAATGGGGCGAGGTCGAGCCTTTTTTTTTTTTTTGATTGCTCGTTTATACCGAATTACCCGCGGCGGCTGTGGCACGAGATTGCCACCGGTAATATTATATTGTAATAACTACACTACGGAGAACAGAACACACGCGATATTTACAACGGTCGAACGATATATTAAATAATATACTACAGATTGAATAATAATATTATAGATAGATGGGACGGGGACGGGGATGGGGTATCGGGGACGTGGGTCGGTATAGTTAACGGTGGCATATTATTATAATGGACCACGCAAGAATAGGGAATATAATATAATTATATGTATACCTAGTCAACTATTAAAACATGATATTTTTTTTGTCATAATAATTTAAACGCTGATGAACTGCTTGAGCACGTATATTATTATTATTTTGACATAAGTCATATTGGATAATAGAACCACTAAATTTTAGAGCTTAACAAACAGAATATACATTATATAATATATAGCATTATAATATAGTTACTAGGAAATCGCTTCTCCAACTGCAGACTTTATTATTATTATAAACAATAAATGTCCGAAAGTATACATAAACGCACGGCTGTAGTATAGCAACAGGTGGCAGGTGTGTAGTGCAAGTACTAAAATATGCCGCCACCGCCGTATCGGTACAGTAACACGTGTTTTTATGATTTAAGTACTGCCGCGCGCGTGAATTGTATACAATAATAATATAATCCGCCATTAATCCACATACTAAATACAGTGGTGCAATTAGGAGAGATGGGAAACGCTAAAATACAGATACAAACAAATAAACTTGAAACGTATGTTGAGATATATTCAAAAAAGTCTCCCGAAATCTTGAAAAGTTATTAACAAATAAATATTCAGTAGAGGAGATGACTGATTTGAAGATTAAAAAAAAACTGCTCTATTCAATCACTAGTTGGTTTTGTTAATTAATTGTATATGTACCTACATATTGTAAATATACATTATTATTAATTTAAATGGCGTTATGAATAAAGTCGTGTGATTTAAAACTCGATGGCCATAAGTTGTCGATAGAATTATTCAATAATAATAATAAATCAATAAATTCAATCGCTCGCGGCGCGTTTAAATATAATTTCTATCATACCAATTTATACATATATCATAATAATACAATATTATATTGCAACGGTCATGCGTGTTACCTTTATAATATACTATATTAGTTATATTTATAAACATTTATATCGTTCTCTACCTCCGCTGTCATTCTACATTTCTACATATTATTATATTATATGTACGTAATAAAGATGACGGTTTAAACGGCGAAGGGTACGAACGTGGACCTGACTTGAGTACATAACGCGTCTTGTCGACCGTGGCCAACACGTCCTATCGCTAGTGTTTATACGTTAGCGGCTCGTTGTAGTGTGTGTCAATCCACCGATCGGAGTTCTTCATCAAAGTCCGATGCACGCGCGTTATATAGTATATTATCATAATAAATAATAATACACATTTATATCCAATACATTATTCACGTTTAATACGCTGCACTACTGCAAGTATTATGACGTTAACTCTTCCATTTTGACGGTCATCTTCATACATAGTATTGTATTATGATATTATACAATATTATAGCGTTTTCGTGTTATATAATACGTACGGTATACGTCATATGCTGCCGAGGCATCATCGTCACACGGTGGCGACGTCAACTAACGAGTTCGGCATTGAACTCGCGGAGATATTTTTTCCTTTTTGTACAAGTTATAATCGACCTACATTCGACGGGCATGCTCTTATCTGTAATATATTATTATGTATTTATAAATGTTTACATAGGTACCTGAACCTGATCATGCACATCGGATATAGTGAACAATACGCGTAATATAAAGTAACTAGTAAGTATACTATAGAAAGGATAACGATCGAAACCCGACGCGGATACTGATTTCATCTAATTTATCCTATATGGAGTATGCGTTCCCTCGCGGCCAAGTCATAATGATGGTATCCTGAGTCGACGTTGGGCAAGAAAACTATATAATTTAACCATTTAAACCGATGATTGAAGGTTACAAAGTATATATTAAATCTAAGATTTGATAAAAATTCATATAATTCAATAAATATGCGCTAATTGGATTTGATAATAGTAAAGAATTATAACTTTAACATACATATTTGTTTATTTGCAAGAAAAAAGAAAAAATAGTATGAAAAAAAAATAGTAATACCTAGAAAGTAGTGAAATGTGAAATTAATCAAACTCCATTGTTAATTGTTAGATTTTATATTAATAAAATATATATTTTAGATATTGTTTACACATAGATGTGTACAGTAAAGATCCATATAAATACGAAAAATAAAAAAATCTTTGCGAGCTATATTGTTACTATTTAATCATATTGAATTAGTGACACATTTTAGAATTTTAAAGTTTTTCACCCAACATTGGGTGCAGGGTTTTTAGTCTAGGATATTGAGATTTGTGTTAATAGTAGTTCGTTATGTTAATATATTATTATTAGTGATAAATACGTCTCAATAGTTAACATCACATAACGACAGAGTACAGACGATGAAGGTCTAAAGGAAGAGGAGTAGGCGTTTCCAAAAACAACCTCAAAAATACATTTAAATTCTATGAAAAAAGAACTAGTATAGCTATACCACTGTGTATAAAAATATATAATATTTATTGCTTTTTAAAACGGTGTGTCCACGACTCGGGTATAAATTGTGTATACCTAATATGTGTAGCAATAATATACCTACTGAATAAAAGTTCGACACGATGCAAATCGAATAGAGAAAAAAAATCAATCTTGATCACAATAATGAACTAGATCTACCGTATGTAGATACCTAGCTAGCTATATATGTATAATTTATACATATATTATTATATACATTGAATGTGTTCGCGTGGACACCCATTCAAAAGCGTAATATTATTGTGCTGCAGTGAAAAATATTTTTATAAATCATGTATGTATATACGTCGTGTATATGAATAATATGTGTGTATGTTATGACTGCTTATGAGGAATCGCGAGCACGCGGGCGTGATAGCCGCTGGCTTTGCTTGCGTCGAGAAATCCAATACGTGTATTCTATGAGTATGCTACATATAGGTACACAACAGTGTACGGTATACGAATACGCGCGACCGCTCATTGTTTTTGAAAAGTGATATCGAAGTAGACGTTTGAAACGCTCCGTATATATGCATAATAATGATGGTAATAATTTATCCGCAGGGTGTTCGGTAGAATGAGTATGTAGGGTAATTTAGTAATTATGTAAAAGGAATATCAAGATCGAGAGGTGTCATAAACATAATAATAATATTAATAATAATAATATTTGAATATCTGTATGCCCGCCGCCCGGTGCATTTGCTACAGAAGAGGAAGGAAAAATATCTTCTAACCGCGTAGGCGCGCATAATCAGGAGAGTGAGGATTTAAGCGATTTTACAACGCCGACTTTTTACGACCCCGTGTCGTATATATAAATGCATATGCATATACGACTATTGTGTACGACAACCCTAGCTGTACTGCAGACCAGTTATATTATATTAATTCTCGGTTCTTGTGCATACAAATATAACAGTAAAACTCAGAGATAAAACTGTCGAAACCCAAATAATTAGTGCGTTGGCATCAAGAAGTAAAAATAATTATTTTAGGTTTAAACCTATTTGATTTTGAATAAAATTATCCACTGACAACTATATAAGATGGGTACTGCGGTCACTGCGCAGAAGTGCCTATTTATTTTTGAATTTTCGAAGAAATGCGTGGATGGTAGACGTAAGCTATATAAAAGGTAAATAACTCGTTAACGCATATCTATAAATCTAGTAGTTTCTATGGTGTAAACTTTTTTTTAATCAGAGAAGTTTTAGTTTAATGATCATAAAATCAACTAGGTATATGGTGTCGAACATAATGGATTTCCGTCACCTGTTATCTAATATATCGATTATTGTCTTAAAACGTATTGAAGTCAACCGTTTCATTATAATATTATATATCTAACATAATAATCAGAAACGACAACAAGAATGTTGAGAATTTCATTATTCACTTGAAGTTATAAACAATAATACATTAAATAGTATAATATATGCATTATACATAATAATAGATATATCTTGTTAGAATAATATAGTCATCACTCATCATTACGATATATTAAAGATGCCTTATCCAGTGGCCAGTACCCAATTATATCCAAAACTAATTTCCTCTCCGCTTATAATATAATATCACATTATATGTCAATATAGATGTAATTAAATTTTACCTGTGTTTGAACTATATTCTCCGATGTATCTCTTTGTCAGGTATCGAACCGTAACAGCTGTAACAAAATAAATATTAATTAGTTAACTCATCGAGTTCAACATATTTAAATAATGTCGTAATAAATCAAAACAAATACTTTACAATTTACTATTTTACTGTTATATACTGCTACTAGTAGTATTACAAAATATAGTGATAATTTATAATAATGTATTGTAGACTAGGTATTATATTCATTTATGAACAACTATAATAATAATATAGCATCTTTCTACCTACAGTAAATATCGATAATTGAGAAAATTATGATTCAAGTTTTTGAACAATGATAATTTATGAGTATAATGACTTGATTGTTTACTGCTATTATTTCCAATCAAATAAAGTGTGTGAATTTGTTTTTGAATAATAATTATCAATACTCATTTCCTTATTTGTATGTTTGTGCATTTCCTATGATATATTTAGTTACAACTGAGTAGTTTGTTTTACTACTCTATAGACCAGTTATTGTGTGTCCATTAATAAACATAAATATTAAATACATAATAATATAATATATCTATACGTAAAACAAGCCATAATTTTTCATTTATGGCTTCATATTAATTACCAATGGTATTCAATCTTAAGATACAACTGTTATTTAAATTAAAATATGTCAGCATATTTATTTATCTAAATTACTTTAATTGATTTAGATTAAATCAATACACGAAGTAATTAATATAAATACTATTATATCTGTATTATAATTTATACCTATTACGAGTATACAATTAATGGTTTAATGTATTTTTAAATCACGCAGTAGTAAAAACAAGATTCAAATAATTAGTTACGACTAGCACAGTTCATCGACACACGAACAAAAGGTTAGGTTAACCTATCCAAGGACCCGGATGAATCGATTTCGATTCGGTGACGCTGGAAAGCTTATTTTAGTATAACTTGAACAGCACCAAAGACACATGGAAACCCGTCATCGTTTAGCTGTATTGTGCAATGTTTTCAAACAATTTGAACACCGAAAATTAACATGAAGGATACCGTGCTCAGGATACTTAGAGCGTGTTTCTCAACTTTTTTACTGTGGCGATACTGCGATATCCTTTTTGAATTGCAGTTTTTTAGTGACCCCCAACATATATTTTTTTTATATACTCACAAAAATATAAATTAATTTTAATATATTTTTTGTGATTGAATATTTAAATCATACGCGCGAACCTAAATAATCAGTTGGCGACTCCCGGATTGAGAAACACTGCTCTAGAGGGGCGCGTATACTGCATGGTGATTTTTTGTGAACACTCACGGGTCTTACAATTTTTGTATTAAATTATGCATGTAATATACATATTATGTATATTCAAATTCTGATTTTTGGAATTTTTAAGTGTATTAGCCTGTTACTATAGGCTATATATATATATATATGGTTGTTTTCAAACACTCATAGATTTTCACCATGTATAGAGCGGAAAAAATTGAGCTGTACAAACAGTAAATACGCACAAGCGTATGTGCCTCAATAATAATGTAATAATAAAGTATTAATGTGTGATAAAAAAAAAAAATTAAAACATATTATATATTGTTGCGTTGACATTATATCTACGGCGGGATCTGACATTGAACACAATATGCTTGCGGTTTGCCGGGTCGCATCAGTCACCACAACCTTCTATATATTTATTAAAACGACAATCCAATAAAATGATTACCTATTAATGTTTAACGTGTATTTGTATAGGTACGGCATACCTGTACGGCGATGACGTTGTGTATACTATATGAATAATAATAATAATGCGAGTAGAAATTTTCATTCAACAATTTTTTTACAGTTTGTCTGTGTGCACGTTGCAATTGAATCAGTTTTCGTATTTCGATACTTTTGTACTGCGATCGAATGTTGTAAGAGAAAAAAAATATGATTTTTTTTCATTTAACAAATTATTATTATTTATGATTATGCTGCTATATTAGCTATAATAGTTACCCATCCTCCATAATAATGCACTAAGCATTAATCGTTAGATACAGAGGTGGCCTGGCCTGCATATCGTCGAGAAGGCGATCGCCGACTGGGCCCTCTTACAATTTCTCGGAAAAATATGTTTAATGCTTCCTTCCCCAGTTCCCTAATTGTACCTAAATAGAGGGGCCCTTTTTTATTTAGCCGACCAAGTAATCTGTTCCCAGGCCACCATCACTGGTTAGATAATATAAATTATTGTACCAACAAATTGTTAAAAATATATCATAAATTCGAACGACGCCGCGCACAATAGGTTTAACTTATTATACGTCTTGTTATACATTCACAAAAATAAATACAGAAATTAGCGAAACGACATTTTTGTTTCAAATTAATATCTAGTTTTCATTACAAGCTAAATTGTATGACGTATAACGTATGTTCAAGTCAAATGTGAAACTTCGATACGATTATAATAGGTATATGTATAGTGTAGTATACTGTATATACTGTATAGGTGATGATGAGTACATATTATATTATCATGGTTACACGGTGAATTATTGAAAACAACTATATAATGCTGTCCAGATAAACCGAGAGAGTAGTGACCACTGACCACCTAACCACTTCTTAATATTTCGAGAAAATACTCTAGTTCTTGTTTTAAAATAATATTAATTAAAACAGCAAAATATAATATATTTTATTATAATTTAGTTATTTATTAAGTTTCACAAATTACAGTAGTCGTTACTTTGGTAGGTATTTAATAATTTTCGTTAATTTGTTATTTTTCATTCGAATAAAAGACAAAAATAAAACCAGTTTGGGATCGTTCCCATATGTATACTTATTTTTAATTAATTAATTTAAAATATGAGTGCGCGTTATTTATATCTACATATTATAAATGAATATTTTGTTTTATAAATTCAACTTAATTTCATACTATGCGTCTTACAGCATTGAATATTACAAGACGACATTTATAATACTACTCTTGTATATGTAAAGTCATACGTTAAACATGTCAACAATAATGCACACTTATAAATTACTTCTATAATATAATATTTTGTATCAAATTTACTAATTGTGAACATAGCCACATATAGGTTTATACAAATATCATTGTTAAAGAAATAATAAACAAAACACGAATTGCATGAATGTTTTTTTAAACAAATATCAGTAAAATAATTTGATTGACGTAAATGAAAATTTGATTAATGAATCAAATTGTTGGGTACATATAATATTGTGTACATTCTGGTTTTTAAATTTGTAATCGATAGACGACTATTGCCTTTAAAAAAACAAATGAATTATAAAGACGTTTTTATCAATTAAAAAGGTCAACCACTTATTTGAATTTATTTATAACAGGGAAAGATTTGAAAATCCCAACAAGTTTCCTTGTATATATATATATATAATATTAGAATATAAATAATAAATATAAGAAGGTAATTAGTACTTATATAATATGATTGATACCCTTTTTCAAAAAGGTATTTTGTGTACCTTTCGTTGCATTTATTCTATTAAATGTCGATTAATTAATGTTTAGTAAACCAAGAAATACATTTTTATAGTTCAAATTAATATTTTTTTACTTGAACTATTACTCGAAGTCATACATTTCGACCATACCTAGAAATATTGACCGATTGTTGTTATTGAAGGAAATAATAATGTTTAATTTAAAAAACATTTAAAACTTATAAACGAAATTTGGAATTTAACGACAATATTAAAAAATATGTAAAAACGTGCATTTAATTTTAATTTATTGTAATGTAATATACCTACTTTTAGTTGTATTGTAGTATAGTGCATTGCAAAATTTGAGAAATTTTAGGCACTGTAATAAGGTATAAACACTTATATTGTTGTAAAGTAATATAAGACAGTATAAAAACAATTAAAATAGTTGTAAGAAATTAAACAAAAAATAAAAATAAACCCCGAAATGAATAATATGGTGTTAAAATATTATAAAAAGCTGGCAACCTGCAGACATATGAATTTATAATTATAGCTTAATTATTTGTGGTGGTAGTACTACCTACTAAATGCTTAATGTTAAGTCATACGCTGAACAAAAACCAGGTCATTTCAGTTACTGACCTTGTACTATATTGTATTATGCATCCTAGATTTTCATAATCTTCAAAAGTTTTCATAAACTCGGTCATCCTTTATTATTACATCCAAATATCACCTTTCGCCTAAGGGAGGCTATACATATATGTTGTATAAATATATTATATATACATATTATTTCCTAGTCTCCCTTCAAACACAATATCACCCACATCTATATAGTTGGCTGAGAACTAAACGGGTCAAGGATCTAAAAGGTCTGGGTCGGAAAAAATACTATATTGCAGTGTGAATACTGGTAGAAAAAAAGATATCACTTTCTATATATTATATTATAATATTATTATTATTATACTGTCAGGCTATAATAGTTGTTTATCAAAAGTGTATTTGACAGATAATTGAATATCAACTATAATAATGTAATGGTAAAAGTAAAATAATTTTCTTTTTTTTATACTTCTCGCACCTAATGATAAGTATGTTGTTTTGAAATTTCATAGAATAAGAAAGACCATACGGACAAGTGTTAGGTACAAATGAAAAATCAGTAGATACCTACATTACAAAATAATATATAATATTCCAATGGATATTTTTAATATAATATACATACATATATGTATAGATGTTGAATATATACATAAACCATTATTGTCCAGACGTCAGAGGTAAGATTTCTTTATTCTTCATAAAATGTCATTTTAAGCTTGATAATACCCAATGGGGCTATTGGTTGATTATATAGGTATGGACATTTACTTCGATGGTAATTTATGTCGAGAGTTGAAACTCAAGACCGTTATTGGATTCGTTAAAAAAAAAATAGAGACGACGCTATTATATAGGTAAGTAATAAGCGCCATTGACTGAAAGCAACGACTTGATCTAAATAAACTTTCATAAACCATGCAAAATTAAACATAGGTAAGCGATAAATAATATTACAATAATATACTATATTATATAAATACTTAATGATAGTACAGTTTACAAAGTGATCCATCAACTATAAAAATGTTTAGTTTAATAGATTATATATATTATAATGTTTACTTAATCCTTGTACTGGGCTTATATACCTGCTATGTAAGAGCTTATTTTATAATAGGCTTATAAAAATCCATATTATACGAACTAGCCTATGTTTTATGAAGTTTCTCAAAACTATTTACCTTGTTTTACTCTGACGCGTTCATAAAAATCACAATATCATCGTAAGTATACAACCTTATTAAAAATAATCGATTATATAGGAACCATAATATGCTTATAATAATTTAAAACATCGATCTAGAATTAAATGTTAAAAGTATATGACTATTAAATTGTTACGTTATTAATTTACATTTAATAAAATAAATATGACGCGTGTAATATTATACGATAAATATTTAAAAATATATTAATCATTACTTTCTTCGATGTTGTATGTACATATTACGTGTATTGTTTGAGTAAAATCTATACAACTGCAATATTAATTACTTGGCAAATTTAAATAAAAATAATAATTTATACTACAAACTTAAAAAACCAACAAAAAAAGATATATTATTGATATATTTCAAGCATATGATGCCAAAAACATATGGTTCAGCATATTTAAAATTATACATTTACGTGTTAAAATTATTTGACGAGTAAATATTTATTAATTTCAACTTTTATTAAGTTTAAAAAAAGTATAATATATGCATTCTATAGGTAGTTGCTATAAAATAAATTTGAGACAATAAAATAATTTTTTAATGAGAATTTTGTCAGGTTATTATTTTGTTTACATAGGAATATTTATGCTGTGAAATAAACTTCATATACAGAGCGATTTCATCTTCAGTCGCTGAGTATCTAAATATCTATATTGGAGAAAAATAACATAAGTGAAGAATACGTGATAGAATTTCTAAATAGCTAATAGTATAATATTATGTTGGACTGATTTCTGAACAAAATTAAGAAGCAATAAGACATTTATAATATACCTGATATATAGACAATTATTTAGCACAGAACATAAAAATTACTTATACCTATTATATTAAAATTATATATTTCATATTAAAACTGTTACTATAATTATTTTAATATAAGCAATAATTGTGGACTATATGGTTTGCTGCATAACAAACATTTCGATTTACATATAATTTTTGTGTTTAAATATTATATAAATAGTATGTAAATATTATAACACTGGAAACAATAATGAATAGTTGTATATACGATGTCTATAAATACAAGAGGTCAGGTTAGCATAATTTGTATACATATATACATATATATATATATTTTTTTTTATTTACTTTTAAGTATAACACAATGAATAATTTTTATTTTATTTTGTACTTAGTCTATTCTACGGTTGCGTGATTGTTTACTCCTCGTCCTTTAAAATTTCGCAGTATCCCATTGTTTTATTAACAGATAATAAAATATTTATTGTTTACGTTTTCAGATCGTGTTCACTTTTCTGCAGACACAATAATACAGGGATTTTGCTCAACAGCAGTTTTTCACTTCTACAACTCCCCACTATTCAGTTGTATTACCAAATGTTAGATGCTAATGAGGAATATATATTATTATTTTATTGATATAATTATCTTTTTTTATTTCTTAGGTATAGGTCCTCTAAGACAATGGGTACCGATAATTATTAAGAAATGTTGATGAAATATCAGTTAACGAGCAGCGTGGCTTAATCCCAACCTCCACTCGAAAACGCTTTATTATGTAGGTATCATCGCATTAAAAATAATATTTAATATTATTTCACATCATCATCTCATATCGAGACGAGTGATATCCGACAACTGTAGGTCTTTGCGTAGACCGCGCTATTCTATTATTTAAAAAAAAATTTAAACAAGTGAATATACCTATTTTATCAAATTTACAAATTGGCTATATCAATATTTCTAAAAAAAATTTATCAATTTTTAAGTTTTTTATTTTCAGTATTAAAAAATAAAAAATGTATTCTAAACATGTAGCGCAAGTGTCTATGGATTATATTTAAAAGAAATTTTTTAAAAATATTGATTAGAACAAAAGTTATTTCATTTGTCAGAATGTCAGATCTCTGTGGGCACCCTGAATATATAGCTAAAAATAGACAATACTATTACTTTTTGAAATTCTATAAAATAATATTATGTATCGTTTGTTTTATAAAGTTATAATATAATGTAATATATGTATGTAAATAATTTCTAATAAATTCAGATTGTTAAATTTATTTACAACAACTATTTACTGTTATTATTTCAACTTAATTTCAGAAAAATTATGGTGCATACCAATGTTTTTGTCGTAAAAGATATTAGTAGTTTTGTACTTGAATAAAAAAAAAAATAGTATGATATTAATAATATATATTAAAGAATAGTAAAATATTCAGTCAAAAAACATTTTAAAATAGGTTTTGATCGAATTTTAAATTATATACGATATTTAAGGTATTAAGTACTCAAATATTAAAATTAAAACATATTAAAGTAGTAATTAACATGTGACTATTAATTAATTTAATAATTCAAAACCTGCGGTTTTTACATAAGTGTCACATGAAAATTTAATAGTGTACCTACCTAAAAAAAACACAAACTTAATTATATGTATAGATAGTAATTCACTGTCTACTCTGATCATAAAAACATTATTTTATAGTATTTATCATCGATGTTAAGATGTATAGTAAATAATATATTAGTAAAGTGAGTGATATTTAAATTAGATTCAAAGGCAACATTTTAACTTTAAGTATTTCAGTGTAAGTTCGGATAAGCATATCCATTATTCTTTAGCTAGTTTAAATAACAATTTAAGTAAAATTACTCATATTCTATAGTAAATGACTTAATAGTATGATATTTATTACATTTCAATTTAATTATAGTAAAAATTTTAGTTATAGCTAATGCAACTACCTACCTATATTACATAATTAAAATAACCATACTGCATCAACCGAATTCATATAGTAACTTTACCTAAGATGTGTGCCTGTCACTATACCACACCAAAATTTTGGAGTCGAATAACCAATTAAATGGTTATTTTAACCACATTTTTTTCCATACGGTATCTTAGCTATAACTGCGATCAAAGATTGTATAAAAACAATAACATTGTGAGAAGTACGAGTACATTCATCTACAGTATAGAAACTAAATTTGATATGACTATGAATTTTTGTTTAAAATAAATTAAGGTACCTGTATTCAAATATTGTGGCCTGTGGGCTGTAATATATAATATAAATATATTTATTTTTTGGCTGCTAACATAAAAAAAGTGGCCGATCCCTGATATACTAATACCACAAGGTGAAATCATTTTGATCAAATGGCATACTATATTATACAATAAAGAGCAGTTCCTCCTTTGAATTTCATTATAATTTTCAGTTTAAACATTAATTATGGCCTGTACAGAAGCACTAAATGTAATGAGTCCACCTGGAGTAATCATAAGTGACAATAATACCATCAATTATATAATTTCGAGAATTAATTATATAGTGTTGATGTTCAGGTAATAATGAATTAATTTATGGCATAAATATAGACCATCAAAGCCTTGTTACATAACATATGTGTGAAGTGTGGAATATTAGTATAATAATGTCGTATTATAATATTTTTAATTAATAAATTATTAACATTCACTTATTTATACAAAGTAATTGACTTCAAAGGAATAATATTGACAAACTATCTATAACCGACATTCAAATCACTAGAGACTAATCACGTAACTAATCAACACTAGATGTATTAAATAAAAGTATTACATATAATAATAACATAATATATTATATACCTAGTATTACTCATAAGTATACCTATAAAATACATGCACAATAATGTACATGCCTAAATGTTTTATAAATTATAATACATTCTAGTGCTGTTTCTATATTTCATCTATTTAAAGTGTTTGTAAAAGGGGAATACTGACATTTATTTATTCAAATTTAAATTTTTAAGAATATACAAATAGATAGTTCACATTTGTTAAAAATATTATTTTTGCTTAATTTTGTAATTATAAAATGTTTAATTTATAATTTATACATAATATATGTATGCATAATTTATATATATATATATACACGATATTAAAATTTAATTAAGTAAATTTTGTGCTATTGAATTCCACGAAATTAACATATATTTCTCAGCATTCCAAGGTATACAAAGCAGATGTTATTATAAATTATTAACCTATATACATTTAAGTCATCCTAATTTCTAACGAATTATTTTAATAATTTATAGTGAAATGAATAAGAAAAATCACAATAGTGTTTAGGAATGTAAACGAATTGAAGAAAATGTAGTATCTACTGGAATAGTTAAACTAATCTATTGCATATATAGGTGCTGATAAAAAATGTTAATAATGCTGTATCGACACTATTTATGTACACATTTAAGATATTATATATGAATAATTTTAAATCGGCTTTACGTGTCTGGAGATTTATATAAACGAATATAGGTTGGATAAAACCGCAAGAAATTATAATTATAAAGGAAGCAGAAACTTTCAAATAATAAACGTTTTGAAAAAATAATTACTTAATTACATCAATATATCTCCCACAACATATCGCAGGCGACGATCGCACGTCAATAATAATATAGGAAAAAAAAATTCAAAAAAATTTATAGTATATAAATGAATATGAGTTTGTGTAAACATGATATAATTTAAGTGACTTATGCGTTCGGTGATTTTTACCCTAAATCGTAATTTTATTATGTAATATAACTTCGTCAAAATGTACACAGTCAAGTCATATGCGTGAGAAATCAATGAGTTATACATAAATATGTATACTATTAATATACACATTTATACATTCGAAAAAAATAAAAATAAAAAATCAGCAAACCGGTCCTTGCCGTTCGTCAACAGCGAAAAACGGGACTGACCGAGGACGTACGAAATAGGAAATCGGTCGATTTTTATCTTTCGCCGAGTACCTACCTAGGCTATTACAGCGGCAGAGATATATAAAAAAACAGAACTCTCGGGCGATTATCATCTTCTCTCACTCGAGTGTATGCGGTTTTGCAACAATCGATTATTATTACTATTATTATTATCATTATTATTTTTATTATTATGATCATTTATCGTTATACCAGCGTACGGTGGCGTGGCTAATGACTGGATTATTATTATTATTTTTATTCGTGCCATATGCAAATCGCGGCTTCAGGTGACGTTTAGACCCTATAGGCGATCGCTGTAAAGCCGCAGCTACTGCAGCCGGTTCCCCACTCTGTCGCCGTCGCTTCTCTTTCATATTATTATTATTATTCTTTACATTACATATTTGATACCACATATAGATATTGCCGCCGGAAGCCGGTTGCAAGCGTGCGACGCGTCATTTCGCACATTTTAGATTTGTGCACACGCACAATATGTTATAATATATAGCTAGATATCTACCTATGGTAACCGTACACTCATAATATATTACACACGTATATAATATTAAATATTATGATAACGCTTCATTCGATCCAAGTACCAACTCATAATTAAAGCGGCCGTTTATTAATAATATATTTATATATAACATTCACCGCAATTCGAAGTATACGTGCAGTATAAGCGGGCGTGGGATACTACATCACGAGTTATAATATATTTATCAACACGGAGCCATATAAAATAAGGGATTTTCCAGAGAAGGGGGGGGGGGGGTGTGGGATGTTTACCCCTCTCAAGTCTGACCAGTCCCCCCAAATTAAAGGATGGGTTGATCACATTTTTATGAATCGTATAATATATTATTAATATACCTGATATAAGTACGAAAAGTCGATAATATATATATTTATGTATATGAATATGATATGATATATATGACATGTATACATTTTACACATTTTATCTTAATATTATAACATATTATTTTAGTATAAGGCGCTAATGCGCTGTGCATTGTGCATATGTACCTATATATACATATTGTGTCCTCAATTCAAACGCCAGACACCGAAAAAAAAAACGAATAAAATCAGTGTGCTATTGCGACTGCCCACACGTATAGGTAAATTCCTGCACTCGCGACGAGATAAAATGTCAACATCCTTTTTTCGGTTTGTTGAGCAATAAGTATACATACCTACGCAAACGATATTTTATATAATATATATTGTTTGCTTTACCCCACCAGTTTGTGCGACGAGAATTGTGTATATTTATACTTAATACTGGCTTAGGTGCCAAACGGTGTGTACGAAACACTCAATTTGAAAATACAAGAATACCTATACCGCATACCACCACTATACATTTATAATATATTCTGAACGGAAATTGTTTACGTGCTATATAAAAATTAAATAGGTATCATACTTGTATAAAAAGTTATACAAGTATACAAGTATGATGCCTATTGATGAACGCAAACTTACCTACACGATAAATAATTATATATTCGTATATGATATTATAATACATCAATAAAAAACACAAAAATCACCGTAATTATTCGACCGGTAGATAATTATTATTAATAGGGTCATTACTGTAACAATATGTTGAGGTACACCTTATTCAAAAGTACACGATTCTCGACAATTTAATAATAATAATACCTTAAAGACGTGGTATTCAGTTATTTTAAATTCGCATACCTCAGTGCGTACGATTGTTCGATATAGTAATTTAATTATAGTAGCTAGTATAGCCGCATATAGATAAAATATAATATAATTTATATGTTTTGGAAAAAGCTTATAATTTTTAAATACATTTTTCGATATAACTACTACACAATAACTTTCTTTTAGGGATATATTGTATAAATAAATATATATATTTTTTTTTTATAGTAAAAAATAATAAAACCGATGCATAAAAAAAATTAATAACACCGAACGAATACAATATGAAATTCATTATTTTAAATTTCCAGCTATCGAATTAATCTGTATACATATTACATATCTTCGTTATATAGGTACGTTGATGGGAAAATTATTCTAACCGCGATATCGTCATAGAATCGTACCTATACATCATACTGATTCGTATTTCCTTTCACGGTTTCACGCATGGGCGTCACATTCACACACACACACTTTTCTTAATATCAAAATACAATCGGTTTTGATCACACACGCTCGTAGTTTGAATGACATAGTAATCGAATAGTACCTAGCTGTAATAGTATTACATGCATAAAATATAATATAATATTATGGTTTTATAATAAATTATTCAGAACACGCGCAAACGTATATAATAATAATAATACTATTGTACCTATATGAAATTATGAAGTGATCGTAATATAAAAACATATATATTTATCATTTTATTATTCAACTCTATATAATACTACTATTTAGAAAATGCATACTAATAAGTTATAATATATGTTACGCTACGAAATAATTGACGAAGAACGTGGCAAGTGTGTCGTGAACTCGAGCGTATTAATTTTATTACATCACAGATGAAAATTTCAATAAAAAAAAAACTATAGTAATGTTATAAGGCTTTCCTCCTCCCTAGAGTAACTCTATTCCCAGCTTGAACTCTATACAGCTACGAGATTGAACCCATTACATCATATTTGACAGATACTTAGAAATGATTAAAAGTAGGTTAATAGTTGATGAATAAACTACCTACGCAAATTTACATTGACATCGTCTTTAATCAAGTGACAATGCTGATAACATCTCAATATATAGTATTAGTTGACTCTCGATAATTCAAACCTTCAATAATTCGAAACCTTTAGTAATTCAAAGTAAATGCTTGGTTCCTCAAAAATCCCTTGGTAATTCAAATAAAAACAATACATTAAAGTACATTTGGTAATTCGAAATTAAATTTGGAAAAACTGGACATTAACACATGACAATTCGAAGTATCATCTGCTCGGTAATTCGAAGTATATTCACCAAATTTAAAAAATGTTATAAAATTTTTTCTTAACTCAGTAGGTAATTAGAATTTTTTTATGCTGTCTCATCATTACTCTGAACTACTCAACAATTCGAAGTCTCGATAATTCGAAGTTTTTCAACAGTCCCGTCAACTTCGAATTATCGAGAGTTGACTGTGTATATAAAATAATAATTTTCCCCACGAACCCGAATGGTTGTAGCGTTAATCGCGCGATGCTTTCATCAGACGCGAAAAACGTTCACGCGATACCGCGGTTTATGAAAACAATTTTGTATCTACGTTTTCCTCTATGCAAAACAAATTTCGCAAATGGCATGACGGACGTCTCGAAATCCATGCCGCCGTCACACTGCCAATGTCAGAATTAGCAATTTACTGCAGCCGGTGCTGTATAATATACAACAAGTTTATTATATATACAATATATATATATACATACATAGTACATACTATATTATATATTATACTTCTATCGATATACATCATAATATATATTGTAAGGTATAAAGACGACGACGACGAGACGGGTGTAGCGGGGCGGGTTCCCACAACCTCCTATCAACGCGGTAATTATTAGGTTATCTAACACGCGGTATCGCGGAACTCTTTGGCACGACGGTGACCAGCTCCGCGGCAGCGTTCTGAAGCAGGCGCCTCGTAATTATAGGTATATACGAGCGTCGTATAATGATTTGACCCATATTTTTCGAGAGCCTCTTCGAGTCACTCTATCTAATTTAATCATACCCATGCATATTATAATTCATGCGATACATGTTTCTCGCGATACACTAACACGTCGCGCGTCTATCAAATGCATTTAATATTATTATGTTCCCGTGAAAAAAGGGATCTTTTTTTTCTTCTCAAAGACGAGGTGAGGTTAAAGTTTTAATAAATAGTTCAATAGTTGACGCGATTGAATTCGAACATATAATAATGGGCGCAGCTGGTACAACGAGCTACGACAACCGCGGAACGAGCACACTTCAAGAGCATAGATCCCTGCGGTCATCCAACGGACGGTTTGAAACGCGTGTCGGCCTCGCGCGACTCGCAGTATTCGTTGCCAACCAATCAGCAGCTGGCTGACATATGTAATAAATAATAATAATATTATTATATGTAGGTGGTCAGACAATGATGGTGATTATTAAATAAGAATCAATAATACATAATATATGTGTGTGCGTGCGTGCTAGGTACTTATATGTAATTGTGTTCGCACGCGTCGGTCATCCGATGCCGATTTGATTGACATCGCATTCATCGTGCGTTGCAGATAATATTATGCTGGGACAGTAAATTTAACATACGAGTATATATATATATATATAATATTACCTACCTTTATAACGATATAGGTATGACACGTGCACTTTGTAGACACCGTCATAATTGCCCATATCGCAAGTTTATAATGATACCGCGTGGGTTTTCGAAAGCACTATTATTTATTATAATATAATTATTAATTACTGTCAGCGGCGAGATTGAATTTAATAGTAATTAAACATAATTACAATAAATTATTAACTACCAACTAAATTTTTTATTCGAACCATTAAAATCCGAAGATCTTCCAATTGAAAATATAATCTAATCTTGTAATCGTTGTTGTCTCCATAATTTCCCAGTTTATATTATAAATGTATAGTATATAGTAATATTAAGGTCACAGATTAAGTACCTAATAGATGCGCATTGTCTATACCCCTATATATAGAAACTATTATACTGTTAGACGTTAATATAACTATTCCCTATATATTATATTGTAATGACTAATTAGAGTACATAATATACCAGCTATGTATTCATGTGCCTATCATATATGTGCATGCGGTTTTCACAGCCTATATTTACAACCCTGCAGGGAGGTCAATCTTGAATATAAAAATACAGTTGTAATTTGTGCGTTTATTTAGTTATATGTATGAAAATGTCTAGTAAAATATTGGATATTTCTTCAGTCAGTATACAAATCACAACTCCCATGGTAAATTTATGATACACTTAAAAAATAACTCGTGTAAAGTTACCAGTAAACCACCTAATAATATTAAATTTGATTGTAATAAATAAAATTTTTATATGGTCCATAAAATTTTTTTAATTAAAATTTGATATTTATATTTTATGAATTAAAACCAGTTTAACTAATCAAGTATAGTGGTTGTCCCAAATTGCAGCTTAATTCTTGGTAATCTATGATCATTATATTCATATCCGAATCATGTGTTATAACTTAAAATTATCCAATATTCTATCGAAAATGCTTTTACAAATAGGTATTTGAAAGCACCTACACGTTGTTAATTTTCCTCTCTATATCCTTGAGTAACTTTTCAATTATGATTTATAATAATTTTATTTTAATGAATTCCACTAAATAAAAATATTAACCCAATTTTTATTATATTAAACAATTAAAAATACTAATAGTTTATAGGAGGTTAATCTATGGAAAAGAATGGAACGTATATTCTAAACATTAAAAATAATTTTTTAAATAATTTTTACGTATCTTCAATATTTATTTTATTTTATTTTTTTGCATAAGCTGTAGGTCAAAAATACTAACACGACGTAAAAACATTGACCTCGTTCTCTTTTTTATGGTTTGCAATCTGCCCGTTGTCTAAAATGAAATTGGCACAGCATCACACATAAGTATCTGTCAGATATTCGGACATTCATATAATTGTTATAACGTCATATAGGTATAACCTAAACCTAATAGTTCAATTTTATAACTCTCGGGTTTTTAAAAATAACCTCTAACTATTGGTTATTACAGATTTAACCATGGTGAAACCCATAAAAAACCGTATATATTACCTGAAGTGTACCTACGTATTATGTATTTTACAATTTAGTATTGTTATAATAATGTATATTATTATACAGCATTTATTACCACCAAAAGTTTAGATCGGATCAAATATGATGAACTGATAAATAAGATAAATCATTGAAACTTCAAGAATGCCATACAATAGGTAATTTAATGTTGCATATAGAAAAGTATGGGTTACCCGATACCGACTATCTACTTACAGTTTGCAATATTTTATAATAATTATTAAGTTGATGAAACTTACTACGGAAAGATAGGTATATAAATTTAGATAATAATTATCAATACACCTTGTTTGACAAGGATGCCCAAATGGAGCAAATTTCAAAACAATATACCGTCGTTATTATCCTGTAAATGCAGTGAAATTTAATTCTGACGATGGGAATGGAATAATTGCATTTCGCATTATACAGTATTCACTGTATAATATAATATGTCTACGCTGCAGTACGACGTAAATACAATTTGATTGCAAACACACAAATGCCAGGGAATAAAATTCTACACAATATGCTAATTTCTATAGTCACGCGGTTCATTCGATTATGGCAGATTTTCAGTTTTCATAACAATGATCGATTGACTTTGTTATTGTCGATGAAAATAAAAAACCCTTCCATAATAGTAATAACTAATAACTTACAATATATAATTCCAATTTTTATTAATATGATCTTCTCAACCAAAATTACAAACTACCGTTGATCGTTACCATTTTATTACCACAAAATATGTTGAAATATTACGTATCGTCATTGTTTCCATATTAGGCTCCGGCACGGCGGCACGTATAAACGCATGCACGCAGTAAGAATTCTAACCAATAGTCTAGACGTCTTAGTCTCTCTCTCTATATGACTATATATATATAGGTATATATAGCCTATAAGTAATTGTTTATAAGTATATAGTACACATTAATAACTAGTTATTCAGGTGATGCAGTAATTATTAGTTATAATGAAATACATTTCACACTTGGATATTTTAATAATTATTATTATTGTAAGTAGTAACACAGTTGCATTAACGATTAACTTTATTGCACTTAATTTTCTACACACTATCTATGTGGTTATGTGTGAATTTAAAATACAGCTACCTATAAATTATAATACTAGGTATATCATATTTGTATAGGTATTATAAACAACAATACAAAATAATATTTTATCATACTTTTTATGTAAGTATATATCATAACGACTATTCTTATTCGTATTTGATACAATAGTTTTTTTTAAATACATAATTATCGCAAGAGACCCATCAACAGCTTAAATAATTAATAATTGAATAGGGTTATGATTAAAAATAAAACTATTTAAATTAAAATACAATTTACATTGCACCTACATGCAGTGATGTATCTAGAATGTTTTTTTTTTTTTTTTTTTTTTTTTGGGGGGGGGGGGTAAAGTGGGTTAGAAAAAATATAAAATAAAATTGTTTTGAATCTTGTGTTTTTATTATAGTCAAAAATTATACATTAAACATTGAAAAATTTTCGGGAAGGATTACAACACCCTACCTCTCCATATCCACTGCCTACATGTATAACAAGAATTTTAATGTTTTTATTAGTAACCTTTATTGAGGCTGTAACTACGACTCTAGCTAAAACCATTAATAACTGTACTTCAATCAAATTTTGATATAATAAAAATAACTTTTATTTTTGTTATTTTAATAGAACTTTTTATTTTATGAATTTAGTTGATTAAATTAAAATATCTTACCGGATTTGCCAACGCGAGAACTTCCTAATACTACAGTCCGGATACGTCCAATATTCGTCATGTTTATGTCAGTGGGAAGTATAGTTTAACTGAAATATAAATGAAAAAATTATTATTTTTAAAATTCTATAGGTATATGTTTTATACAACAATAAATTGTACATAAATACTATAGTGTATATATATTATATTTATATATATTTGTCATAATTCATAATTTATTAAATACATGTCTAATTATCATATTTATAATAATAATTAATAATATATTTAAATATAGGTACAATTTGTGTTATTAGTTAAACTGATATTATCGCAGTTTTAATCGCCTTTACATAAAATTACAGTATATTTGAGAGTCACGTGTTTAATACTTAAACATTATATTTTTTGTTTTTTATGATCAGCTATTATTTTTAAATATAAATACAATATGAGCACTATGTAATTTAAATGTTAGAAATATTTTAATATGTGTTTAGCTTACTGCAGGATAACATATTTTTAAGTTTTTTTTCAAATAGTTAATGTACGTAAAAATATTATTATATAAATATAAAATAAAAACAATCGTATCTATATTTTAATATATCTTCTTTAAGACAATATTGAAGTTAATTAAATAAATGGTTTAGTTTAATTGGTACCTATTTGTTATCGTAAAACCTAAAAAATAAAGCGGGCCCTATATTCGTCTATCGTATCACAACAATCTTATACCTATAGCATATCGGGGACTACCATAATATGCAATAGCCAACATTCAAACATTTATTTACTAAAATAGTAAAATGTATATAACTGTAAATTAACTAAACTGTATAATCCTCGACGGTTCTGACCCTCCCCCCATTTGATCATTAGGGACAACCTCCCAATTAAATATCTTGTTCAACGCCACTGTATCAGATATTAAACTATAAATTCAATGAAAGTCGAAAATGTTAAATATTGAATCATTATAAAACGGAATAAGAGGTCAAATCAATTTTGAACATTATACATGGATGGTGTACCTATGTATATAATGCCATAGGATATACAATTAATCATAATTATTTCTCTATAGACAAATCTAAAAATAATTTATCATTCATAGCTAGTAGACAGATTTAAAAGCACCTAGGTATTATATAAGTGTTTAATAAATTTATTTATTTTGAAGTGAACAATATTAATTTATCACATGGTAACTATAATAGTGAAGAAAAAAGTAATTACATAGGTATGTTAGGCTTCATCAAATATATTTAATATATATACAATTTTTAAAACTAATACCTAACTAAATAATATTTTATAACTATTATATACATTTAAAATTAGTGATTTTTTCCGCAGATATTACTGTGGTAGATAAATAGGTAATTACTAATTAGTTTCTTTTTACAATTTTAGAAAAATTTTAATTGTAGTACCTAAGTACTAATTTTGTTATTTAAAGTTGTTTTTTACTCCGTTGTAATTAAATTTATTTTGATCAGTTTAAAATTCAAAATTTATCTAAACCTAACAATGTAATAGATAATAACATGATAATATATTGATTACAAGCTAGTAAAATCCATCTAGTTTATCTGGATACACTAATTTAATAAGTAGGTTTTTTTTAATTGTACCTATATTGTTTGAAGTACCTATACCTACCTATCCTTATATTTAAATATTATATTCTTATCATAGTTAGTATAATATTAAAATATTTAATTAATCTAATGAATATTTAATTAAAAAAAGGTATATTTTTAATTTCATAAGCAGACGCGGAATGATATTTTAACTTTTTGATGTATAATTATCGAATATTGAACATATTATAAATGGGTAGTTTTAGCGAGATTTCTAAAATCGTATGAAACTGCTATCTTCACCGTACCGTGACTGTAGACTAATAATTTACTTCAAATTATGAAACAATAAAATAATCTGTCATTAAGAAAATAAATAAAAATCAGTATACATATAATGGAAAAGATATAGGTAATAAAATACCAGTTATATTTTATACTAAATTATAATTCTAAAAAATGACTAAAAAATTTTTTGCATAAGATGTAGGAATGTATAGGTAATATATTTTAATACATATATCTCACATAAAACGATATTATGTGAAAATGGTTAGAAATTAAAAACCCTTAACTCAATAAAAATAAATAGGTATTGTGTTAGTTTTTTTTTATATTATAATTGCCTATATTTTAATGATAACAAAACACCGATTAGCAAGAAATAAATTTTAATATTAACAAACTTTGAAAATTGCTTAAAAATCGATGACGTAACCAAAATAAAAGTTTTAAACGCCAAAATTGTTTTTAAATACTTATTTATATCTTGGGTTATGAGAAAAAAATTTAATACAATTTAAATTATTTAATTTCAGTAGTGAAAAAATAAAATAAAATATAACATACAAAAATTATAGCGCAGAGCTCTAGAAATCATTAAAAAAAAAACTTAAAAATATTGAATAGAAAAAAAGTTATAGCATTAATCAAATATACCTGTTACGCGCTCTGTATAATATACATATTATATTAAAATTATTTAATATATTATTATAGAAATTAAAGTGCTCACTTCGGTTATTTACTATGTGGACAAATCAATGCGATGTGGTAATACGTTTGTACTGGATCAACCGCGAATCAATCTTTTCCACGAAAACAATGACATTTTTGGCGGCTAATAAGAGGTGGTGTGGCGGTGAAAATTCGCCATGCGTTTTACAAAATTAAACACTTCGACTTTTTTTTTTCAAAAACTGTAGCGAAAACTATGAAATACAAAACGACTATTCTTCTGATGTCGAATCAGTATATCGTCTGCGGCTGTGATAACGAAAACGACTAATTAATAATGTTACAATGTTATCACCGACGTCTACACCTGCACACACGCACACTCTAAACGGGCGAACGAACGTTACGGCGAACACGTTGCGACTGATCACGTCGGCGGTCGGCGGCGGCGGTAACGTCTCGGGAGCGCAACGTTGCCCGTCGGGGCCAATCGCATCCGTCCGCGGACGACGAATGTGCAACGGCGGTCCGCCCCTCGACAATTTTCCCGCGCGCGACACTTACGTCAAATTATTTTAATACTATGATAAGGACAGAGGACATAGCAATACAGCTCTAAAAAAGCATAACATCTGCAAGCACTCGTACAATAAAAAAAACACTCATTATTATATTTTTTTTTACTATTAACAGCTGCTTATATAATAAACATTAAAAATATAAATAGCATCATCTATTATTTTTATTAATTATTTAATCTTACGAATAGATCGAAAAGTGTTATTTTGTCTCAGTGGCGGCTCAGAGGGAGTATATTTGAATCATGTGATTCATAAAAATATTAATGGGTGAGTGGGTGGGTCTTATGATTGGAAAAGGTAGACTGGACCATTTATGCAGGTTGGTAATTTAAGTATTAAATTATAAATAATAAATGTAATATATAGCCGTAATGTATACTCAGAAGATAATGTACTGCAGTAATAAGTAATAAGTAATAACCAATAACTTTATTTTAGGGTGGGTGGTGTAAAAATATTAAACGTGATTCGAGGGAAAAAAGTTCAAGCCGCCACTGTTTTGTCTAAATTATCTGTATCATAAACGAAGTAAAAAAAATCAATCGAAATCACTTAAAGATTCATTTTCACTATAGCGCTATATGCATATTCGGGTATATATTACCTGGTACCGATTTGTTTGCAACGTCCAACGAATAGAAAACTTTTGGAGGTAATAATTTAGTCAGAGATTTTTCAAAGTCAGTTCTTCGAATTGTTATTTTAGGATCAGATGTTATTAAAAGAAAACTGAAAATGTACGTATTGCAGCCTGCAGGTAGATATTTACGCGTGGATTTCGACAGAATTCTCTGACACGACTGATGAACGAGAATCTGATCGTGTACGTGTAAACAATTAAACATGGCCGATTAAGGACTAAGGTACGTATGACAAAGCATTTAAAATTTAAAGAAGGTTTGACTTTTGCGGCGGATGACAGTGATGTTAGTTGTCACTTGTTGATTACTAATATTCCCTTGCGCCTTATAAAAATCTCCCTTTTTTCTCCTTTACATAATTTTCCCCGCACGGAGGGAAATTCCTCGTAATCTATATAACGTCACTGGACCAGTTGGTATGGGTGAAGGGGCGACGGAGTTCCCTGGACTCTTAGAAAAGTTTAAAATCCGTGAATATAATCACAATAAATTGTATTTTTGTTCCTAAATATATAATATTATCAATTACCATTGTCCTTAGTCAAATCGTGTATTCTTAGGCAAGACTGTGTGATAAGGTCCACACTATTTTAATTTATTTTTGTTCATGACTTTTTATTTAGATGAGTGAAGGTTCAAAATGCAACATCCTACTTTATACAAAATAAATAGCTAAATATATTATTTATATATTATTTCAAATATACATTTAATAAAATTGTTTGTCCATATTACTCATTTAATGAATTATATATATTTGTCATTTTTAAACTAAATAAATTTAATTGACATGCATTTTTGATTGCATATTTGAATGAAAATCAATGCATAAATGCATGCATATTATAATATAATAAAATATAATTATTAATTACATACATATAATTAATTTAATTTTAAATTCCGGGACGCAATTCATATGTAACTCAAAAAAACTCGAGCCGCAATTCGTATGCATCCCAAAAAAACTGGGGCCGCAATTCGGAAGAAATTTTTACCGCGGGACGCAACTAGTAGCCACCCAGTTGACGAGCCGGCTAAGATAACAAATTGGTTTTGTATTTCTAAGAAATATATACCACAATCCAGTTCTCGACTTGACATAATCAAAGTAGGGGGATTCTGTTAACTTTTAAAAAAAGAACGTCCCCGCCACTTGTTAAATGTTACAAAGCTGTGGGGGCTACCCACACCCCCTAATACACCTCTTTAAATCATATAGGAAATATTTATGAATAATTAAATTTAAAAAAAAAAAATTATGTAAATATTATATTGTATATTATATTTTTAACTTATAAAATAAAATATAACAAACTCAAAAACAATTGAAACAAAACAAAAAAAAAACTATTTTATTTATATATGTTATCATTTATCACGTATATTTTGATAAAAATTAAAAATTCAGAATGATTTAGCGTCCCATGCGTTACCCTTAAAAATAAAAGTAGGGGTACGCTGCAATTTCTGAATAATTAGTTTGGGTACTCCGTCCCTCTGCCCCCCCCCCACAAGTCGAGCACTGCCGCAATCGCATTGTGAACGAATATTAAACATATGATGTTGCGAAATAATATTTAAGCTCACATCACTGTAAATCCAATACATTTAGAGCAGCTCCCCTCAGAATCTAAAGTCCTAATCACATCAAAATGTTATATTCTCAAATGCAAGTTACAGACATATACATATATGATAGTATCTTTTTTTTTTCCTGTTCAAAAATCAGGAATGGGTGGCAACTATTCATTAGATATGCCACCAGTTCCTGCAGTATCGTTTATTCACCAATATAACAATTTATACAAAATTGGGTGCCTCTAACTACTCTGCAGAAAAGTTTATTGCCTTCGGCCTACAGAAAACAACACTTTTTACCCTACCCGGCCACCTCTCACCTGTCTGACGCGCTCTGCAGCCTCCTTTTTCCCGAACATCGTTTCCACCAACCTGCCAAATGCTAGCATCTGCTTCTCCGCCGCCGTCTCCTTGACATATCATTTGGAAGTAGGAGCTCTTGCTCTGGCGCCAGAAATGATATCAGGGACACCCGGCTACCACGCGTAGATGCCGACCGATGCACTACTCCATTTCATCATGCCTATATACCATCCGTTCAGTACGGACAATGGATCAGCGTGTATCCGACACTTCGCAAATATACGATAGTATCTACAAAAAATCTCAGGAATTTGAAAATATGGAATTTTGGAGAATTTAAAAATTTGAGAAATAAGATGTTGAATGACTCCTGTACATTATATTGAAGAAGAAAAGTGGTGCAGAGTATGTTTGGCGAATCATCCTAGATAGGACCTGGAGATAATCCTAATTCAAAAATTCATATTATCATACTAATTTACCCTGCAGTATCATATTCATAGAACTCGAACTATATTATATTAAAGATTAAACTACTAACTACTTTTACAGCTATGGTGCTATATATTATGATGATAGGTATAATATATAGCAATACTTACAGACAGTACTCGACTTGACAAAATTAAAGTAGGGAGACTCTGTTAACTTTTAAAAAAAGAGCGTCCCCACCACTTGTCAAACGTTACAAAGCCGTGGGGGATATGCCCCCACACCCCCTTATACACCTCTTTGAATCATATAAGAAATATTTATGAATAATTAAATTTAAAAAAAAAAAATTATGTAAATATTATATTGTATATTATATTTTTAACTTATAAAATCAAATATAACAAACTCAAAAACAATTGAAACAAAACAAAAAAAAACTATTTATTTATATATGTTATCACTTAACACGTACATTTTGAAAAAAATTAAAAATTCAGAATGATGGCAATGATGGCATGATTCAGCGTCCCATGCGTTACCCTTAAAAATAAAAGTAGGGGTACGCTGAAATTTCTGAATAATTAGTTAGGGTACTCCGTTCCCCTGCACCCCCCCCCCCCCCCCACCAAGTCGAGCACTGCTTACAGATCAGTAGAAAATAATCATAAATCAATGATAATGCGTTTCCTGCAGTATATTCTTGGACATTTCTATATCTGCAATCATTACATCTGATACAAATTACACCATAAAGGAATAAAATCATAAATAAATGGTTGATTATCAACCGTTTATATCAACCGTTGATATAGACACATAAAATTTAACTTAATTTTAAGAATTCTATATAAAATTTACTTGATGTTAACACGTTAAGTATGTTAAAATTGTAATTAATTATTAATTAATAATTAGTTACAAAAAAAAAAGTAACGATTTATTGAACTTGGTTAATATTGAATTAACAGTGTAATTTAATTTTTAGTTTTTAATTCTTTTATGCTAGACTTGTATTTTGTATAGGTAGGACGTAGGTATTAATTAGATAAGTACCTATACATCGCAGGCACACGGTACAAATCGTTCGATGAAAATTTAAAGGCATCAATTTTGTTAATTGTAAATTGTAATTATATATACCACGAAATGTTTAATATATAGCAATTATAGGTAAAATGTTATATTATTGTATATATATCATTATATCCTGGTACTATATATAAATGAGATGGTCTCGTATATTAGAAACACATAGTAGGTATGATGGTGGTTTGGTAGTAATATAGTAACTTTTTTTTTTTTATTAGTTTTTTATTATAAATATAGCTCAACAATTACAATAATCTAGTTACTTAGTTTACGGTATATGAAAGCCGGTTTACGCATGTTATATATATGTCTATTTAACGAAATAAATAAATAATCTCAATTTCATATAATCATCATGTCTATATAGTGTCTACGTACATCATATTGTGTATGACCGTTACACGTTTTGGCGGTTTTGTTTTTGAAAACGTGACTAAATGCGTCAATACTGCAATAATAATACAACATGATATGAGTACCTAGCTTTACTCATAAATTATTGAAAATTTGAAAACTTTTCTCGTGAATTATTTAGAACGTACCTATTATACGCGCGAATCCATTTTCTAGCCTATAATAAAGACGCTTTTACAGGTCGCACTACATAATACGTAGTCCATACAGGGACTAAAAACTAAAAGCATTAATAAGGGTTAAAAGGGTGAACATTTATAATAATTAATCTACATTTTTTACAACTTGATATTAACTGTGAATTTTCCGCGATGACCATAATTAATATTTGAACGATCGCTGATCACTGATCAGGATACCTATATTAAATACAATTTTTGCTCTGATGAGTTTTAAACTGTTGGTTTTAATATTAAATATTAGCTCAAAATTAAAATGAGAGGCAATTAAGAAACTGGATTTATTAATCTCCCTTAAGCCCCCCTCCCTCAAACTTGATGCTTAAATATGCACGAGTGATGTATATATATATATATAGCATATATCTTTATTCGTTGTATATAATAACTTATTGCATTACTCCTGAATTTCTAATACCTACCAGTTTTAATATATATAATTTTAGATATAACGAAGACCGGTGGTCAAGTAAAATAAATTGTAAAATTATCATCACAAGCCATTATACATCTAGCTATCGTATCGCTTAGCTTGAAATCTTATTTTTATTCTAATTTAATAACTATAAAAGCCTGGCCATGACCTTGAAAAGATTAAACTGGACGTAAAAAAGAAAACTGAGTTCGAAAATTATCAACTATCAACTATCAACAATAACATGTTTGCTGCTATTACAATGGCTAAATTTCTAAATGTTCTCACTCAACTGAACGTCTTTCGCTTGTAATTGAATTATGTAATATATTATTACATAACTTAACAATCGAAAAATAAAGTTTTTGATATTTTTTTCTTTTGCATCCCAAAAAAATGCATATATATTATAAAAAGTTAAAATAATCTGTTCTAAGTCTTTACTTTATAATAGCAATATCATAAACTATCAATATTCGTTAATTAATTAATTAAATTTGTTTAATAATAGGCTCAACGCTCAAATGTATTTTTTTACAATTAATTTTTGCGAGAATTTTTGTATGAGAATATATTTTTATAAAAAATTATAACACGGCGTTGTGGTTAGGTAATTTAAAACCCATCAAAGTATGATGGTATTACCCAAGTGAAGTTATTGTTATGAATGTTAAAAAGCGGGTAAGTCGTGTATGTCGCTCTGCTGTACAGTAGGTTACAAGTGGGTTACTGTAATGGATGGGATTAAATTTGAATCCAATGATATTATATTATCATTGTATACAAAAAACGATTCTGAGCGAAGACGGTTTATCTGTCTAGGATATATTATAGATTATTAAAAATTTTCAAATCTTAGATTTAAAAAGAAAATTTTTTATGAATTTCTAGTTTGAAATAATTTGCGAATTTTCGTGATTTTTACATATGTTGTCAAAATTCAAACTTTGAATGCTTGTAAAAAAAAAATTGTGACTACGCATTTCTTTTATTTTTCAATTTTTATAGTAAAAATATATTATGAGCCTTGTATTAAATTTACAAATCTTAGAATTAAAAAGGAAAACTTTTATGAGTTTGAACGAGTTTCAAAGATAATTTGAACATTGTCGTAATTTTTACGTATTTAGTCAAAATTTGTACTTTAAATGCTTATAAAAAAAATCGTGCCTATGAATTTATTTTATTTTTCAACTGCTATTGTAACAATATGTTAAGAGCCTTGTATTAAATTTTCAAGCTTTTCTGCCTAACAAATAGATTTTTATTGATATTAATTTTAAAAAAACTAATAATGATCGAAAATTTGAAATGCCTATGAATAGTTCAACTTAAGTCGAAATTTTTTGAAAATTGCATGGTGGATAGAATATACTTATATAATCATTAGGTGAAAATTTCATGTATCTATGGTCATTTGTTTTAAAGTTACATCAAAAACCAAAATCGATTTTGTCGAAAAATGAGTGTGCGTAAAATTTCCCGTTTTCCCTTAATTTTTAGTTTGTTTTTCTCAATTATTTAGAAAAGTATTAAGAATTTTTGACCCCCCAAAGTACCAACTAGATTCACTTTCTGATCGAACGAGGTACTGAAGTCAAAAATCGAAGCATTTTTACTGCCCCAAAACGTGATGACAGACACACAAAAAAAAAAAAACACATTATGGTAAAATCAATACATTCATCGCTCCGCTCAGAATCTAAAATAAGACTTACTCTCGAAGGGCGAGGTCTGTATGTTAAGGTGGAATTATTTTATTTATTGTCGTAGGGATTTGGATTTTGAAAGCTAATGATTGAAAAATAATTCTTATACATATTAAAATACGTTTCGTTTGATTTCTAAGGAAATGAGTTGTCATTATTTTTACCTACAAACGCCTTTCAGCTTTTTAATCTTTATTATTTCTGTTAAATTATCAATTGGCTATAATAGTTTTACAGTGAAACTATTTTTATTTCATTGCTTAATTTTGCATTGATTGAAAATTTGGAATTCATTGCTTCCAGTCTTCCAGGTATACCTATGTAATATTTACTTTGAAAAATAAAGAGATTAGTTTCAAATAAACTCAATATGTCTATGATAATGTCAATATTGACTTACATGATATGTAAAAGTTAATTTTTTACAGTGAATTTTTTTAAATCAAAATAAATAATAAATTGTTAGATGAAGTTAATTGGTACTTACTGTATGTTATTAAAACATTTAATACCATCAAAATACACTATTGATATTAAAAACCAGCATTGAAATTTTTTTTAAACTCCATCACTCTAAGAAAAAATCATTTCTAAGTCCCTACCAATGAACAATAAGTAATAATAATCTGGCTCATGATTTTTTTTTAAACTTTGATTACCTACAAAACATTGGCTTTTGACCCGAAAAAGAGTTGCCAACCAGGTATTGTATTATTACAAAATTGTGTGTATAATACTGTATATGCTATATTGCTAATATTATATTTGGTTTTCAACTTTAGGCTTTTACAATAACCACCAATCAACTTAATAGAGCTTCTCACTTCCATATCTCGAATGCCAAAAGAGCATTTACAAGAATAATTAGAAGCACTTGGGTAACAACTTAGGAAAAACATAAATTCATCATTATTTAAATAATAATATTTTTCGTGTTCTCTGAGTTTTTATTAATAATTTAAAAAATAGGTGAGTTCTTAGTTTTTTTTTTTTATTAAATGCTGGTGTTTTTGTTACCAATGTAATGTTTGTCAAATATTTTTTTTTTTTTAAACTGAGAGAACAAAATCCTATATTCTGATAAAATGTTGTGTTTAAACATTACTGTAGCCTAGCTGAATGGTTTGGAGTTCTTATTCACACAAAACGAGTTTAATAAAAAGTTGTGTTAGAAGGTATGAACTATTTTGAGGTAGTTTATGGATAATAGTGGCTTTTTAACATGGAAGTAAACCAAAGACTTGTGGTCAGTTCTATTTAGACAATCAGTCACACCTGTGGAAAATAAAACAACCACTTATTTAATAGTTTCTTCTTGAATCATGTTTAACTATGGTTATTTTACTAAAAATTTGAAATAATATTTCCTAGATGATAAATAGTACTATACTATTTATGTTAATTATTTTCAATAGCTTCAACACTCCCCTTACTCTTCAAAATGTAAATACATCTCGTACAATTCAATCGGCTAGAAATTAGAAGCAAATTTAGCATTATTAATACAACAATAAATAAACGTTTAATTATACAACGGAAGGCAATATAAATCTGAATCAACGATCTAATATTATGAATTTAGTCTTAAGAGAGACCGTTCATCTAGTTTCTAAGTGTGCGAATTCCACTTTCACAAATTAATATATAAATATACTGTAAACAATCTGAATATACCATACAAAAACATCGTAAATCTTAACTTAAGACAACTGTTACTAAATTATTTTGTGATAAAAATATCAATAATATATTTATATTACATTTAAATGTCCAATGCAACATAAATTATGTTTGTTATCTGCATTCTATAAATGTTAGTAATACTGTTATTAGATTACAAATAATTTAAACACAATTTATTTATTATGTTGAATTCTAAACATTTAAATGTTGATAAAATATAACTATAATATTATATAATAATAATAAATAAATAACTAATGAACTAGGGTATAATAATTGTTATTCTGTGATTTCTCGGAGTCTGACTAAACCTGATATACAATATATTTTGTGTATGTTTATATATTAGGCAAATACAAATCAGGAAAACTCTATACATGTACTGGTAACCGATACAATAACATTTTGTTATGAAAGCTTGCATTTGAAATAAAACTATTTGAGTTTAACATAGTAACTGCGCCGCCGGATTCGATCACTGACTGTTTCTTCACTACAATTGCCTACTGTCCAGTCCAGTAAGGCCGGAGAACCATGGTGATAATAATTGTTGTCTTCTTTTGGAACCACACTCTTGGAAGAAGTAGTAGCAGTAGTGGCAGATGATGATGACGATGACGATGGTGGGTCTTCGTCGTTGTTGATGGTTGAACTATTAAATTTTGGAATCGATCTATGTTCAACAGACACCGGAAAACTGCTCAAAGTTCGAGTTCTGTATTCACCCAAACTCTTCATTGAATACGATTTAGACAAGAGGCTGTTCTCACAATTAGCCTTGAGGTCTTGCCGAGTAGCAGAAGTTGTAGCAGAGGTCGTATCTGAACGGTCGAAAAGTGCATATGGACTAACACTACGAGGCCCCAAATGTTTTGTATTTTCCTCGTTGCCACCAGATTCCGTCATCATCGTTGATTGCATCAACAAGTTATTTTCAGTTGATGGCGCAGTTTCAGAAGAAGCGTTGCAACTGAATGACCTTGAAAATTGCCTAGAACAAGAGTTGGATGGTTGGCGGCGGTATTTTTCTAAAATTTTATCCACACGAGACTGGCGTTCCTTAACAGGGTCAGAATTCATGTTGTAGACAGATGGCTGCGTTATATGTTTTGGAGGCGGTGATGTTGGTAGTTTTTTTGCGTTGATCTTGTCACGGTAGTTTAAGCAATCATTATTAGTTGTGGTTTCCAGAACGCGTGGCAGAATATGCTTGTACACAGGTGGTTTCTGAATATTAGTCGTTTTATCAGCATTTTTAAGCATTTCTGAAAACAAACAATTTACAAACACTAGTTTAAAAACAACATCAAAGTCACATATTTACACAGTGAAACAATTTTATTTATAAGTAAATTGTGTTAGTGTCACTAAGAAAAAAAAGAGAGAGACAGTTCCGTACCTATAGATTTGTGGCATAGGTAATATGTATAGATTTGTTTTTGGTTTAAATTATGGACAGGCAGAAGGAAGTATCATTATTACTCGTCTTGTACACGTGGCACATGCACCGTCACATTGGCTGCAACAAAATAAAACACACACATGCAATACTCTAGCACAATCTTATAGTTATTATACTTGTATAGTTATATGTTGTGTTGTGTAAAAATATGATTTCCTATTAATGAAATATCTTCACTGACTAAAGTTTATTTTCACAAATTATTATTTTTACTTTAGTTCAATATAACTTAGTTATAAATACAGTTTCGAGTACTGGTTCTAGAGGTATAATTTTTTTAAAGACCTTCTTTGCATTATAAAATATAAGTTATAATATAATTAATTATTTTGTTTATTACTTAGTTATTTATAATTATTTTTACGCTGACATAAAGCTGCAGTTAAATTAAATAAACCAACAAACATAATAATAAATAATAACTTATAACATTATTTGTACACCAATTTATATCAATATATTAAATATTTATAACAGTTAAAAGTATGGCTCTAAAAACCAATATTATGTTTAACATTTGTTATTTTAGTATTATAAAATATATTTTTTATTAGATGGTACTATATTATACAACACAACTTTATAAAAATATTTAAAATAAATTAAATATTTTAGCATATTTTAAATATATTATATAGTTATGAAAAAAAGGATTGATTAAAATGTTTAATTAATTTTTTATAGTAATCGTAAAATAATAAACATGTTAAAGAAATATTTATCATAATAATATGTCTATTGGCAATCAAATGAACATAAAAATGAAAAATATTTATTTTCAAAAGTTTTTACTATTATGTACTTTTTATTTGAAATTTAATGACTTTATTAAATTGCCTATAGATAGAAAATAATATACACTTACAAATAATTATAATTTTAGAAAGTTAGTTTACACAACTTATGGTGTATTCTGAATAAGAATCTCCAGTTTCACATATGATCAAATGAACCACAAACATTTCACAACCCCCCCCCCCCCATGCTAAAGTAGACAATGTCAATGATTATTCTGATTGTAAGCCATCATTGATATCTATTTTTTATATATATATGTATTGAGTTCGGTTGTAAGGAAATAGATGTACAGTTTTAACATTTTTTCGTCTGTCAGCAGTGCCAGCCCAGACATTCTTATTCTGAATTGAGTATACAAATATTTATTCATGGATCAAAGTGCGATTAAAAAGTTACAAAATAAACTGTGACAGTAGTCAAAACATGTTTTAAAAAAAGTTATAAATACATAATATTTGTAATTAACTTTAATTATTATTTATTTAATTTAATATGTATAGTTTAGAATGTTAAAAATGATTAATATAATTATTTTACCTAGTTAATTAATTTTTATTTTATGTAGGTATGTATATAAATTTTAGAAATTTTATTGAATTTCAATATAAAATTAAAGTAATTTAAAAGTTAAATGCTAACAATGTTTCTTCAAACTAAATACTTTGTAAGTAAATAAATCATATTTAGTAATATTGAATTAATGTTTACTTCTTTGAATTTAAAACATTACATAGTTAGATGTGAAAGTGTTTTTATTTGTGTAGTGTGTATTGAATAAAGCATTGATTATCAAATTTCTCGATCAGGTACAATTAATGTTACGTAAGAAGGCCTACACACCACTAATGTTCTATGCTACTGTCACAAAAACACAAATTAATATTGTAGCTAAATAGTAAATAGTATTGCCATTAGATTATATTTTTTTTACTATGAATAAATAATAAAACCAATTTGTTGAAGCCTATAGTTTTAAAAATACAAGTTTACCTTTAGTAGAAGCGTTAGATGGACTATCTTGAGTAGTTGAAGTAAAACTTCTTCTCCACGGGGCATTGTCAGACCGATTAAATGATCGAGTTTCAGTTAGGCGCCGACTATAAATAAATATAACAAACATGAAATGGAATTAAAATATAAGCTTTAAGAAAATCATACATTGGAGTTTGGTGGTCAAATATAGAACGATGATGATTGAAAAATGATCTTGGAAAGTCAGATGACCTTCCTTCATCACTGCTCAATCTATTTGTTAAATCCCGTACCTAAGTAAAAAATATACACATTAATAATTTAATTTAAATTTTATAAATAAAAAAAATATTTTTTACTCTGGATAGTAATGTAGAGAATAAATTCTCAGCAGTTAAAATTTCAAAACTGTCGTCTTCCTCATCTGAACTTATACTTTCAGTCGATTGTATATTTCTCATAGATGGCCTTTGTCTGCGTGTACTACGCAATGTGAAACATCTAGGCTGACCACCAACTGTACCATTATCATCATCACCCTTATCACTATTTGAACTAAGACAAACAATTAATTATATTAAACTTAAAATATGTATGTATTTAAAGATTTATAACTTACTTTGTTCTAGAAAGTGCACTATTACTAGGTGTAACAAAACCTCCACCTTCAACCGCAATAGGTATAATAACTTCTCTGGGAGATTTCCTTATTGGCTCTCCTAAGCTTACAATACTGCTATTACTATCTGTGTCCACAGTACTTTGTCGTGACAAATTACTGCAACTGGTCTTGGGACTAGTGACAGATGAAACTCTCTGAACTGGTTTAGGTTTTGGTTTATCTTCTACTTCAAATCGTATAGGTATGATGTGTTCACGAAGTTGACTATTTTGTCTTAAAACAGGTCTAAAATAAATTTAAAAATAAAAAGCTTCAGACTTCATTTTAATTTGAAATTACGTGTTCATAAAAAATTAATTTAAAATAAAAAAATTTATTCAATATACTGAAATTATAAAATTTGTTTATACATTTCTAAACTCAATACTTTAGTGTGTATATAAATTCTACCTAGGTGGTAATGGTGCCACTGCAGTTGGAGTAGCTCCAGCAACTGGGAAAGATACTTCAGTTATACGTCTGGTTGGTTTAGGCACTTGAACAAAATGTTTTACTTCAGTTTTATAATTTGCATCTATTGAATCATTATCTTGAACTTTAGAATTATTAATGACACTACTAATTGGTAACCTATAAAATATAATAAATATTTAAACTTCACATATAGTAATTTAAAAATGTTATACATAATGTAATTATTTTTACTCGGGCTTAGCTAATTTTATCTCAGCTCTTGAAGTTTTCCTCTTTGGTTCAACCACTTTACTTGATGTATTACTGTCAGAAATGGAATCTCCAATTATCTAAACAAAACCATTAAAGTCATTAGAAGCTATAATTCAAATCTATATTTAAAAATAAATATTTCTATACATATTTTGAATTAATAATTAGTATGTGCTAATTGTTTACTTAATTAGTTTCAAAATTAACAAATTTTTGAAATATGAGCCAAAAAATTGTATTATTAACACATTCACCGCCACTGCCGATCATGAGTCGGCGGCAGTAGTAGGGCCCATCAAGCCACCGACTGATAGTGCATATTGAAAATAAGCGCCTATAATAATTCAGCCATAAAGGCACTGCTTTATTATTTATCACAGCCATTCAGAACATATTAACAAAAAATTCTTTTCAGAAGGTCTCTGCCAGCGTTTTTTCCTATACATAATTTATAATGCCGCTTATGTTATCAGTAAACACACGGTGTGTGGCACTAGATTAGAAATATTGGTGTGACATTGAACATGTTAATTAAATGAAAATAATACATTTTTTTACGTAATACTACACACAATTATTTAATATAATTAATATATTTACCCTGATAGCATTTAAGCTTTTTCTCAAATCATCAGGAAGATTCTTAAAATCATTTTTATTTGACTGTGTTCCATAAATTGGTTCATTATTTAATGCTGACTCGGCAAGTTTATTTAGACCAATAGTAGACTCTAAACTGAATTGTGGTTCTTTTGTTGGCTCTCGAGTGGCAGACCCATCAGACTCAATACTCTTTTTGGAACTATTTGATGAGCCACTGCCAAGAGAACTTCTTCTCTTTTGATCAAAATTATTTTTTGCCATGGATTCAATTTGGTCTAATTTTTCTACAGCTTCTAAAACCCTACTAGATCGTCGTCGAGCTCTTTCAACAGGTTTTACTACATCAGATTCACTATTTGTTGTAGACTGTAATGGAGATTGTGGTAGATCACTCTTTGAATTACTTATAATAGATTTAGAAGATTCTTTAGACGTTGGAGTTTCGAGATCATTTTCACCTGTATCAGATTGACTAGATTTTTTAGAACGACTAATAGAACGATCTCTTTTTTTTAATTTCTTAGGTTTTTTCTCCACTAAACATATAATTGATTATATTAGTCATGTTGAAATATTTGGAAATTATTACACATATTACTTATTATCGATGCTTACCAGGTGAATCGGGTATAACAGCAGTAGCACGTGATGGAGATATACTTCCTAAACTTTGAGACCTTACAGGCCCCGTCTCAGATCGTACATCATTTTCAGTATTACTTTGATTAGGTGGAATACCTAAATTATTATTGGATTCCTTAGGGGTAGGTGCTAAGGATAATAACAAGTCTAATCTAACTGGAGTTGAGGAAGCCATTTCTTCCGCAATGCGTAAACATTGATTTCCATCAGAAAAACCTTCGTTTAACCACTGATGTGAACATATTGTACGGATATCAGCACGTGCATTAGGATTTACTGTCATCATACTACTAATCAAAGGAGAAGCTCCTAGAAAATAATATCAAATTGTGATTAAATTTATGTATAACATAGTAAGTACTTCCAAAATATTTACTTGATGGTTTATTTGGTTCATAGTATTCGCCCTGCGAAATTTGTCTAACTAGACGTTTGAAATTTGATCCATCAAATGGCATTGTTCCATACACTAAAGTGTATAATAAAACACCTAAAGACCTTAAATAAAAAAGTTTTATACATTTTGATGCAGTTATAATAATTAGTATTTTTATATTTTAATTAAATCATTCTTTAGCAAAATACCAGCAATCTACTTCAGGGCCATGATAAGGAGTACCAGTGACAATTTCTGGAGATGCATACAATGGACTACCACAATATGTTGACAAAAGCGCTTTGTGATTAAACACATTTGATAACCCAAAATCAGCAATCTAATAATACATATAACGATAAATATGAGCAGTTAAAAAAAAATATATCTATGTATGTAATAGAAATTAGGACTAGAGAAATATACAAATTAGAGAAGTTATAAAACTCTTATATTAACTGTTTTTACACTATCTATAATTAAATGGTATTTAAAAATTGTGCCCAATTAAATTTATATCTTTTTTAGCAACATACCTTAGCATTTCCTTGTTCATCCAATAATATGTTTTCCAGTTTGAGATCACGATGACAAATATTATGCTAATATAAGAAAATGTATTGTGATTATTGATGTTCACAATCAATTAAAATAAAAACATATATAACATAACAATTACATAAAACTATAAATTAAAATTTTCACCTTATGACAGTAAAAAATAGCAATAGCCACTTGTCTAAATATTCTTCTAGCTTCTTCTTCAGCAAGAACTTTTTTCTCACTGAGGAAATCATAAAGTTCACCTCCAGCTGCATACTCCATTACTAACACAATTTTTTCACGATTTTCAAATACTAAAAATAAAAATATATATTAATACAAATTAAAAATCAAAGGAATAAAGAATTATGTTTAATAACCAAATTAATTGGTTGATAATTTAATATGAGAAGATATCCAGATATTTTTTAGTGAAAATTTAACAAAAATATTTGTTTTAGAAGATTTATAAAATTTTTATTTTAAAATGAACACATGAATGTTGATTCATTAATAACAATCTATGAATGATATGTACAAATTCCAATAAATTGTTTGTGATTGACTTTCAAGCCATGTAACATGATTGTTTTACTACCATTGAACTATAACTTAAATGTAGTATACTTATATAAATTAACTACCTTCATAAATATGAATAATATTAGGATGTCTTACAGAAGACATAATTTGTATTTCTCGCCTTATTCGTATTAAATCTGCTTCAGTCTCTATTTTCCGCTTCCTTATTGTTTTGATAGCAACCTGTTAACAAATAAATTAAAAATAAAAACTAAAAAAACTAATAGGATAATACTCAATAACCAATATTTAATGATCATTTCTTACAGTTTTAAAACATTTCATTATGTCTATGATTTTAGTTAACATTTAACCAATTATTCTAATTTCAATATTTGCTCAAAAATCTATTGTGTTTAATAAAGATTTATAAAAATTACTCTGGACTTATGGAACACTGTTTCATGATGTAATTTTCTAAAATAATTAAAATATGGACCTATTTGACTACATAAAAATATCATCGTAAATATATATTATATATATATTCACAACAATAGTAATAAATTTATAATGGATATAAAAATACTGAAATTTAGTTGAATGAAAATTTAGAGTACCGTGAGTATTCCACATTGGTGTATGTCAGATATAAAATATTTATATACATAGTAAAATACTTGGCAGTTAAATTGTAAATGATACTTTTGTTTTAACATAATAAAAATAGGTAATTAAATAGTTTATAAGCTAATTTATGACTTACCAGCTGTTCAGTTTCCTTACAAATACCTAATTGAACTTTTCCACAAGATCCTTCTCCTAGTTTTTTCAGTATATCAAATCTGTAAACAGAAATAAATTATTAAATAAAATATCCTGTATTTAAAAATATATTGATGAACATTGAAAAAATATTATTATTTCTTTACTTTTGTTTCAATTTTTGTTTTCTATTGTGCAAATGTATACCGCCACCATTTTTTTCTATACCTCGCATAATATTATCACACATAATTCCGTTTTCTGGAACAACCATTTTGTTAAGCACCTAAAAATATATACACCAATCAAAAGCATGTATGTAAATAGATATTTAAACAAATTATATAACTATAGACACAGTAATCTAAAATTCTATAGTGTGAATATAAAATATATTTCGATTTGATCAAGTACGATTATCAACAACCAGATCAATATAAAAAATATTTAAACATATACCAGTACACATTAATGTTATTATTTTAATAAGATAATTTTATTTAAATATTTGTGAATACTAAAATATTTATCTACAATTACTTTACTTAAAATACAAATATTCTATAAACACCACTATAACTCTAAAATGTATAAATCAGTCATGTACTAACTATAAAGATAGGTAGTGGCACAAGTTGAATCAGGAATTCTTTAAGCCAACCTAATTTAGAAGCATTTATCCTCATGTCATGTGAAGAAAATATATTAGCTAAACTTAATAATGATAAAATTATTAATAACTTCGCTACAACTAGTGAACATTTAAAAAAAAAACTTTTGTTTTAATTTTAAGATGCTTTTATAATAAATTAGCAAATAAGGAAAAATTTGTCATATAAGTTATAATATATTTGATGTTATCATTTTTAGCATTCCGCAGAATGTAAAAAATGTGTTCTATTTAATAAACTTTTTTGTGTGCAATGAATAGGTATAAAGATGTGGCCACTTTAATTCTAAATCTCAGTGACATTTTTAATCCCAGTCCGCTCCTGGATACTACAAAAACCACAATTTATTATTTTGTGACACTAATCCCCTCTATCATTATTATTCCATTAATGTATGTAATCAAATTTAATAATAAAAAAAAATAATTAATACATATAAATTTGTTAAGTTTGTAAGTATAGCTAAAAATAGCCTATTAAATTTAAATTTTCATTTTTTTTTAATAATATACATAACAGTAAATATAGGATATATGTGGCAACTGGCAATATATATTATATGTATTTTAATAAGATCATAACTTCAGAGTTCAGATAGTAAATCTGGTACCTAATATGGTTTAATTATATTAAACAATGACTTCTCCCCGGATTTTCCATAAAATAAACTTAAGCTAATAATCATTTAAGATTTCTGAAATTAAAAATAATAATTAATAATGTACCTACCAAAGGCGAGTTCCAAATATCATTTAACTATTTTAACTGTATTTGAGATATCATTATATCCCCAATACAATTATTTGTATTGGGGATAACAATATTACAGACTACAGCAATATTCATTTATGCCTAATGTTGCCACAGTGATTATTTCCTTAACAGTACTAAAAACAAAATGTTAAAAAAGCGGGTAAGTAAGTGGATGTCACTCTTCAGTATAGTACAAGTGGGTTACTGTAATGCATGGTATTAAATTTGAATTCAATGATGTAATATCATTTTATATGAAAAATGATTCTGAGTGGAAATGGTTTATCAGCCTAGGATATGTTACACTATATTAATTATATTGTTATAATTTAAAAAAAAAAAAAAAAAGGTAGTCCGTAATTATTTAATTCTATAAAATCGTGAAATTGTATGTTTTTAATCCTTTAACCACTTTTATTTCAATTACCATTTTGAAAAATCAAAAAATGACCACTCTAAAGTACCAGCTCAAAGAACATTACCTTTCAGAAAAGATGCTACCCTTGAAACTTTTGAGCAAGTTTGGAGGGAGAAAAAGTGTTTACAGAATAAAAAAGAAAAATAAATAAACATCATTGTTAAACCAATATATTCCTCGCATCGCTCTGAATCTAAAAGTTATAGTTATGTGAGTTTAAATTTTACTACTAGCATGTTTTAAAGCAATTTAATAAAAATCAAACTCTTCCAATATCCATGAAATCAACCATTCAAATTATTAAATTAAAAACAAGAAAGACTTTTATCAGAAATCGTATTTTTTTTAATATGCAATTAAATAAGAAGGTAATGTACACAAAAATAAATATAGGTGACTCTCGGTACATTATACCTAGATAGCTTAACTTTTTCAATATCTAAAATAAATAATCCCCTATTCAACTTTATAAATACAGACATACAATTTTTAATACTTTTATCAATGAATTTATTTTTATTTCTGTTACCTAGTTACAGTGGCGTGACGAAGGACTATATTTGAGGCACGTGCCTCAGTTTGAGGGGTGGTGGGTGTCCTCAAAGATCATCTGATGTGTTAAAAAAGCATTATTATTTAAATTAATAAATATATTTCATCTTAAAAAAATTTTTTAATGTTTTTTGTGATGGGTGGGGTGGGTGGTGGGTCTAACAATATAACTGTGCCTCATAACTTAATAAAGTTTGCCACGCCACTGCCTAGTTATATCTTAAGTTAATTTGACATTTGTATTCATTCAGCACCACTTGAATCCAATAAACTGTTTTATTTATTAGATTATTGTAAGTTATTATTATCTTTTAAATTATCAGGTATTTAAAAAATAAAAAATGTTCTTTGGGCATTTAATAGGTCAGATAATTTCAATTACTATCACAAGTGATTTAATTGTTTTGAATATAATATATATTCTATGTATAGCATTTAAAAATAATAAATCATAAGTGGTAAGTATATAAAAAATTATTGTAAGTAGGTTTATGTTAAGAACCTAGGTGTGAATAACTATAATAATTAGTTTGTTATATATTTACACACTACAAGCAGCTAATTTTGAAAAATATAAAATTATCCAGAATATTGCCTTAAATATAAATATTGAGATTAGTTATCTAATATTTTCATTGATTAGTATATAGTTAATTTGTTTTAACATTAATCAGTGACATAAACTTAAATTATCAAATCATGTTTCTTGATACTCAATAATGTTTTTTTTTTTTTTTTAACTTTCAGGTATCACCTACATTTTTTTGATGTTCACAATAATTTAAAATATTTAAATCATCTATTATTTCATAAATAAAAAATTGTTAAAATTATTACCTATAAAAGTAACCACTAACCAAATCACCGAATCTTTAAAATATAATATTGCTGGTAAGTTATTATATCTACTCCGATTAGTATAATCAATAATTTAAACATTTTAAACTTGGTAAACATAAAAAAAATAATGAAATAGTTGACAATCATTCTAATTAATTAAATTCCACAAATAGGTATTTAGTAAAATTTTGCATAAACATTTTTATTTTATTGATACTAACAAATTATAGACTAGCATATCTTGGCTAGGCTAAAAATGTTGGCAAATTCATAAGTATTTTATAACATGACTGGTTAAATGACTTGCTAATGACTATTTTAACTGTTAGCCGGACATGGAGAAGTGTGCCATGATCAATTGAATTTTGGCAAAAATAATAATTAATAATACTGAAATAGTAAAGTAGTACAGCAGCATAATTATAAATGTGTAACATCAATATCTGACTGTAATAAAATGTCATATACTCATATTCAAACAATCTAATATTAGACAAAATAAAATATGTATATGTATATGTTCATCTTACTTGTTGAGGTATGTTCACAAATCACAAGTATCGTGTTTCGTTGTCAGTGTTCAGTTTGAGTGTTTCGATCATTTGCACGATCAATATCTAGTGTACGGTGTTGAATTAATTTTTTTTCGATTTCGTCAACCACACATGTACTACCTACCTACAACAACAGACGTGTGACTATGGTCATCACACGACGATTCGACATGACGTACGGTGGAGTGAACGGAAAAAATTGGACAACATTTTTGAAAAAAATTTCAAACTAGGTATAATAAGTACTGATGAGAGGAACGTGAAAAAAATAATAAAAAAATACGAAAACCCCGATTGACGGTGGTACTACTATACGGTGCAGTTATGATTTAATCGAAATATACGCAGGAAAACGAAATAAAAGTCTGCGTGTGGAAAAAGAATTAGGATAGAATCGTTCGCGGCGGGCGGATGATGGTGGCTATTTTTAGCATTTCGAGATACATTCTCGTACACACGTTACCCCACTCCGCCGGCGACCACGGCGATTGGCAGCGACCACGACTTCGGACTATATATATTTGTGATATTATTTTATTTTCCTCTTCCCGTTTGCAGCGCCGTTCTGGAATTCTGCGACGACGACGACGACGACGGCGGCGGTGGCGGAGGCGAATTACGTCTCATCGCCGGCAACGGTCGCACGCGATCTGCCATCACGAATCGCGGTGCCTAGCAGTGTCAGCACGACGGTCGAAACGCGACACGTCCCGAGAGGATCGCAAAATGGATATTAATATTATTAAAACGGAGCGGAAAGAGTGAGCAAGAGAGACACCGCCGGCGTTCTTCGGTTTCTTTTTATTTATTTTTTTACGATTTCTTGTTTTATGTGATCATAAACGGGTCGATAGCATATTATTGTAACGACCGGCGTGCGTGAATAATAATAATAATATAGCGATTAACGGTCGGTTCACAGTTCGCAATTTTCACATAATATTATTATTGTTATTAATGTTACTGTCGTCGTTTTTATGGTTTATTATTATTGTTTATCGATATCGCAAAACACATTTATTTTTTTATTTTCTTATCACTACTCAGTGTGTACGTACCTCCTTCACGACCGTATCACGTTCCGCCGGTTGACGACCGTGTCGCGTCGCCATCGCCGTCGCGGGATGATAACAAATTGTCTCCATCAGCAGCTGATCCGTCCGCGAAAAATACCCAAATTTTCCTAATCAATCTGTTGGGAAGGGAGGCTGTTGTAATAGTCAATTTACTCGTAATTGTCGGTCTTTGACGGCAACACGATCAAAACGCCAAGTTTATTTAACTCACGAAAACGAACGAATGGCGACGAATGTGTGTTAAAACAAATATTTTCGTCGCGGAACTCCGGGCGGCCTCTCGCGCGGCGGCGGCGGTTGAGCGACGAGACGCGAAGAGTTGCAGCTCTTCGAGCGGCGTTGTAAACATCATCGTTGGGCGGTTTTATTTTATTTTTACGATAGTAATAATATAATAATAACAATAATATTGTCGCCCTCACCACCGAAACACTATATGCGAAGCTCCCACGCGTCCAAGTCTCGCGTGCGCATGGGCGTCGTCAAGAAAATATAATAATTATAATGAGATGAAAGTATAAAATAGTATTGTTATAATGACGGGTGCACGACATAGTGTTGTGATTAGTGGACCAAAGGCTGTGCAGTGGTCGTCGGATTATTATTGCGTATTATTTTGTCGTTTTTATAATATCGCATTAAACACAGTTTCTCAAATTCACCATCACCTCCTATAAACTATAATACAACAGTATATTATAATATTATTGTAGTTTAACATTTTCTACGGACTATATAGTTGCACTACACCAACGCGTGACCATAATATATCTATATAAGGCTATAACCAATGTTCTGAAATCTCAACCGAGTACGATTTTCAGAATATACTACCTACATACCTGCATGTATATATAGCAATATAGCTAGATTAAATAATAATGTACTTACATCGAATACAAACGTACGTTCAACTCTCCCTGCAATAGGTACACGTTATCATTTGAATACACTTTTGCATCAAAATCTAATATTTAACATTTTAATAATCTGTTAAAACCAAAAATTTACACATGCTGCAGTAGGTTTATGTAATCGCTAGTACTCTACTGCTTTAGTGATTAGTCAATATAAATGTAAAAGTTAAACATTTGTCACTTTGTTTTTATTGTATCATTATTGTGTAATGGATTATGGAACAGCCAGCTAAATTATGATTCGTGGGTAATTATAATATTATAGTCTATCAATATTGTATAGTAGGCATATATACAATATGTATATATATCTATATATAGATACAACATACTACTTATACACACTTACATATTACAAATTTACAACTAAATGTATATACTGATTATTGGTGTTCCCTGTAATGTTTTACTTAGGTATACTTTCCAATTCTTATATGGTAGGTACTTGAAGTCTTGAAATTCGACTTTTATTATTTATCACCATGGTAAATGTAATTAATTTGCCATGTTATTTAAACCGTTTAAGTTGCAACCAATCTATAGGACATCATAAATGCTGAATTATGAAACAATAAAATTATTATTTATCTTAAAAATTAAACACAAACTGTTATCTGATAGCTATCAAAACTTATGCACTTACGAAGACACGTATATATATTATATGTATAAGTACCTATATAATAAATACGGTATCGTATAATGACTATAACAATTGAATTAGATAAATTTGGTTTCAAGTTTTAAAATATTTATTTATCATAAAAACATGGTGAGTACTCCCTATATGGCTACATTACGTATACATTAATTTTTTTACGCAAAGTTTTACAATGTTTATTTTATGATAAAGTACCATTCAATCAGTCTTATACTGCACATTGCTTGGACTATAATAACATTATAAATATTATGTAGGTTGGTAACCTAGCTAGTTAGTAGGAAATCCTTGTGTAATAATTTAATATAATTTATTGAATCTGAACAATACGTATCAGTGGCACATAATATACACAGAAACTTGAAACTTTCAATAAGGGGCAGGGAGTTCTATTTATAAATATAATTTGAAGATATTTTATAAAAACCTTTTCACTTTTAAAAAAAAAGTACAATAAGAGTTTGACACATAACCCTCTTCTTGTGTATATTACGTCAGTACGTCACTGAGACGTATATAGTATCAAGTTATCGACTATCGAATTCCATGTATTTTCACTTTTCAAAAAATATGTATATGATACAGAGTACAAATTATTATGTGAATGGTACCTACATGCTACAATTTATTTATTTATTATTTAAAACCTCTTTTATTTACAATTCTTAATAGTCTTATAATATTATTATTATATATTCAACCGGCACAGCTTATATTATTGAATTATATAAGCATAATAAAAAATGATATATCAAAAAAAAAAAAAACATTCAGAACTAATTTTTATGAGTTTTATAAAATGTTTAAGTCTTAAGATTTCAAGAAATATGAAGAAAAAAAAGGTTGTCTGCATATTTTATGTTTAATCTCGAAAAGAGGATGTTCCTACACACAATAATCTCAACTCCATACAGTCCAACGCCTAAACATGTCTGCCCGAGTATATTTATTTAGTAATTTCAGTCGTACATATTTTATTTTATTTATTACCCAATATACTCAAACATAATGTTGGATCTTGATGGATATTTTTTTACGACTGCATAATGGTGTCATAAATACAAAAACACACCCTTATGTGCTATATACTTATATAGGTTCTGCGATTCTACACGTCAACGTTGCTCCAATTGAATCATTTGATTTATTCGGATTTCAGCAATGTGTCAAGGAAATTGTGTACTGCGTTATTGTTTTAGGACAAAGATACTTCACCCGTGCATCATTGAACTAAAAATATGAAATGCGTATGCGTTCATGACGTGTATACTGACGAAGGCTGTTGCGGATTTTCTTCTTAGCCGTCATATTATAATGGTTCAGTGATGAAATTTTAACATAATAATGATATTATATTCTATATACAGGACGATGTCGCATATGAATAATATAATTATATACTATAGTTGTTAACATGTAGTCATGTAGATCTTTTATAAAAATCATATATCATGTAACGATATAGATGTTTGGCAAGTTTGGCATTATATTTCACGACGTATATTAATTAGCAATAATTAGTAATTAAAATATGTCACAACATAAATAGTAAAATTTAATAATAACAAAGAACAAAGCGGCGAAGTAAAAAATATGTTTAATATTGATAAGTATCGTTTTTCAATCGATTAATACGCCATAATAAGTTCATAAAATATAAATTATATACGCATGCTATAATACTTGACACATAAATATTAAATACTGTGTACCTACACATAATATGTGTAACATAATATATAACATATTATTTATAACATGTACAATTATTTACCTATATCCTATACACGAGACACGAGTATAATCTTAACTGATAATACTCACGCAATGCAAATAGTCACATAACACATAATAATTATATTGTCTTCATGCCAAATAACACGTGTACATTAAACTATGATTAAAAAATAATAAAAATTAATATAATAGTTAGGTACTTATACGTATATTATTTTATTACGGCACAATAAATATTAAATACTATTATATTATTTATATTTATATACAGTTCATACAATATAATATACACATAGGTATATAGACATATAGTGAGTACGTGTACCTTATCATTTAATATATGATAAATAAACATACATAGGTACCATCCACTTTTTTTCAGTGTATTGAAATTATATTATAATTTATAAGATCAAAACCCACTCATGATGTATGCCCAATAAAGTTTTTATCGAGCACCCAAAAGATAATAAAAATACACGGGGTGGTCTATTCGTCTATTAACGTGTTATATAGGTAAACCTACCGATCTTCTAATAAAATCTTATAGTTCTATTTACTTTCTAAAATGTTTATTAAAAAACGACAGCTATATGTAACTACCATACATATATAGTATAAACCTAACCAAAAAATGTAGAAGAATATAACATGAAAATATAAAATATAGATATGCAATTGAATAAAAAAATAATGAAGCACTGTGGGACGTTAAATATGGACATTATTTTATACGATTATAATATACTGAATTGCCAAAAAATGTCTATAAACTCTTGTTAAAAACTACGCTAAAAATATACAGTGAAATGACTGATCATTTTGTTTTTAAACTTAAGTGAACACAAACATTTTTATTTTTTTACTAACGATATAATTTAGTAAATTATAATTATATCATTACTTTAACACTGTATACAGTGTATACAGTACCTCAGTGGCTTGTAACATAGGGCCCAAGTATTGCTTTAAATACCTTAAATAGGAGTGGGTGAATATTGATAGATGAAAAATAGTACATTTTATAGGTCGGTATAACAGTATATTGAGGGATAGATCACCCAAATTATTTAAACAACAATTTTTTCTATGATACACTATGCCACTATAGTACCCACTTCAGTATACCTACCATCAATGTGTCTAAAATATATTCCACTTAAATCCACAATTCACAGTATTCAATGAGTAGGTAAAAAAATAATCAAAATTGTATAGTTCCAAAAACTAGTTATTAAAATAACAGAACTATTGCATACAAAGCTAGTACTAATGATTTATAAAAACAAAGTGCTCTAAAAAATAAGTGACGTATATTTACGCGTTAATAACTTAATTTACAGTTTTTGTTTTAGTGGTTTCACATTTAAAACTTTGTATAAGTATAAAATATGTATATAAACTATTGGCTATTGTAAATTTTGAAACCTTAACTATAACATGACATATTATTTAAGATAGGTAAGATAAAAAGTTATTATTTATATTTGCATAGACTTTGTAGTTTGTTCTTTACATGTTTACATTGTGTATTGTGATATATGGTAAAACGTGTGGTCAACATACATACATCAATGTCATTTGAAATGCCTAACTAAAGGCTAATGTTCATACCTTCTAATAATATCATAACTGTTCTAATACAACTTGAAACCAAAAGAATTTTAACGGATTTCTCTTTTCTAGTACGTGCCAAATGATGAATGTTGATGAATTCAATACATCATTCCTTAAACGTTCTATATAATGTGTACGACTATTTCATTTAATATTTTAATGTCTTAATATACTGTAAAGGGTTTCCATTTTGTTTGGTTACCTAAAAGTTTAATACATAGGTTACTAGATACTTGATCGATTTATGACATTTAAAAATATTTTTCATCGATAATAGAAATTTTAGTAAATTTTTATTACAGAGAATGTTGTTTACATAAATTGTACATTAATCAAATACAATTGGTATACAATACACTATTAAATAGTCTTAAATAGTGTTTAGATTTTGTTGAACAGTTTTGAATTCAGTAGAAATTTCAAAGTGTCTCTAACGTTATGTGGGTCTGGATTTAGGATTTAGGAGCCTTTCTCTCCTTTATATAATGTTATTTGTAATAGTACAAAACTCTAGTCTCGGATACGAGAAGGTTTTTAAATTGTTGTGAGCTTTATGTATCCATGGAAACCTGAATTCCATTTAATCAGTAAAACTTACCATTATAATACGCCCAATAAGTCTTATCAATAAGTACACATAATATTAAAATAATCATAAAAACATTAAAATGTCTATAAATCCAGGTGATAATTTAGTTATAGAAAAAGAATTGAAAATTGTAGTAGTAGGAGAACCTTCTACAGGAAAGGTAAATTATTATTCAATTTGTATTAATGTGTAGTCTAGAAATAATACATAAAAACGTTTCATAAAAAGAAACATATTTAAGCACATTTTAAAATCAAAGTTTTTGTACATTTTATTTAGAGTTGTATCGTGTCTAGATATTGCCACGATGATTACACGAGACAATATATACCAACATGTGGCGTAGAATTTTATTTAAAAAGAACACAAATTCAAGGTCATAATGTCAGAATCAATATTTGGGATACAAGTGGATCATCTAATGGACTGTTAACAAAATACATTTACAATGCTGATGTAATATTATGTATTATATTGTTTTATAATTTTTGTTACCTATTAATCGCACAATTTCAATAACCATTTTTAATTAATAAAATATCATTCTTTGAATTTAATTTATTTTACTTCATCAATTATGCATGTTTATAAATATATAGGCAATCATACTTGTGTATGATATAACTGACTGTGTTTCGTTTTCGGCTGTATCAACATGGTACAATAAAGCTATAAGTGTTCAATATGAAAATGTACCAACGTTTGCTTTATTTTCAAATAAAAGTAAGTATTCTTTAAAATTTAGAAGTTAAAACATAAAACATGTATATTACAAAGTAGATACAAAAACAGTGACATTTTTAACTTATCTAAATTATTTTTGAATATTGGTCAAAAACTATGATTGATGTATGAATAATAGAGTAATAATTGTATAATATTTATAATGACATTTGCATATTAGAATAAAAGAAAATAATTCGTAATTATATCGTGTTGTTTTTTTTTCAAATAATATACTGCATTACTGTCTGCCTACAAAATTTTAAACTATATAGTATAAACAATAGGGATCGTTAATCCGAACGAGATTAAATTTTGAAATTTATACTTAGTTGTATCTATACATGCTGTACTAGCTAATTCATATCAAAATTATAATATTTTTTACCTATAGCCAGCCATTTACCCATAAGTTGTATCTATTCATTTCAAACATTGATTTTTTTTTTTTAACACTTGTTCCTATAATATGCTGATTATATACTCTTACCTTGTCCTGCGAACGTCTAAGCAACAGTAGTTCTTCGCAGTTATCAACATTTTTTTCAGCCCGTTTGACTGTATACTTATATAGCTTCTGAAGCAGAAATCACGAAATATTATTACCTTATCATATACATATATACATGTGCGTATTATAATATAGCGATGCGACAATTTTCAAGCCGATTCGGATTACCACGTCTTTCAGATTAGCTCGTATTTGAGACGTTACTAGTACCCTAGTAGTTATACCTTTCGTATTTAAATATCTAAAACCAAACTATATATTAACCAACTTATAAATTTAATGAGAATTTACGATTGTACTTAATTTTTAATAGATTACACTATGTTACATACACAGGTGATTTAGAACACAAAAGATCAGTTGCTGAAGAAAAACAAATATTATTTTCAAAAGAATTTAAAATACCGATTTCTCAATCAGTATCTGCACGCACCGGTGAAAATGTAAGTTAAAGAACAATCAATTATTTCTAAAAATGTATTCCCTTTTTTTTTTATTATTCAAACACATTAATATATTTATATAGGTAATGTTTGCTTGGCAACAGTTGGTGGCTGAATGTTTAGGATTGAAACTTTCGAAGTTTGATTTAGAACAACATTTAGTGAGACCTGTGAAAGCGGAAATCGAAACTACTATCAATCAGTATAAGACTATGATGTCGAATCAACAGCAAAATATGTCGTCTACAATTTGTGCCATTCAATAATTAAATAGTGTATAGGTATATACAATTAATAACTTAACATCTATTATGTATATTTTTGAGGTAGATTTTATTGATTTAAATTAAATTTAAACAAACATGTGAATATGAATGATGATAAAATATTATAAGGAAAGTGTGCTTTCATTTATAACTTGTAAGAATTAGACGAAATCATTTAAAATTATAAGTTGTTGTATCATTATATAAGTACGTGTTGTGAGTTAACATTGGTTCAAAACATAAAAACTTGGTTCTTTTGAAACTTTAGTAACTAAATTATCGTAGATATCATACATTAAAAATGATTTTAATTTTTAATTTATATTTATTCATGTTTAATACCTAAATAATACATTAATTCTATATTTTTTATATTTATATTACAGAATACAGATACCTATCGAATTTCTTTTATAAACATATTTTTACTTTTAAGCAGTGTTCGCAGAACGTTCATTAAAAAAACGAATTCGTTCACGTTCACGTTCATGTTTTTTCAAACGAACGCGTTCACGTTCTTTGAAAAAATGAACGCGTTCATAAGGTCGTTCATCTAATTTTTTGTTTATAAATAGTTTACCAGCAGTTTGTATAAAAACCCATAAACATATAGGTCTCAACTCTCAAACCAAAAATAAAAACAATTTAGACTTTAGAGCATATGCATTTTCTAAAGTATCTAAATTATATACATATTATATTTATTAAATAGTAAATAAATTGAGCGTCTTCAAAATCGTCCAAATTATATAAAAAATATAAACGTCGTTCACGTTCACGTTCTATTTTTAAAAAAATTAAAAAACGAGCGACGTTCGCGTATCGTTCACTAACTATATGAACGTGAACGTGTGAACAAGCGTTCATGAACGACGTTCTTTCCAAACTCTGCTTTTAAGTTTTTATTTTATGATTATGAATTATGGCTAATTGCTTTATACATTTAAATTTATTACGCCAATGTAGGTATATTAAAGTGTGCGTAGTGCTGTGATGTACACAAATCGTATTATTATAAATTAAAACAAATATATAGAATAAAATAACAAAATATTCTGAAATGCTTATTGTTAGATACATTATATTAGATACCTATTTGGTATCTAATCGGTTAAACAAATCATCTGAGCGAAAACATAAAACAACACTATATTATAGTAACTGTTGCTAAATTATCTGTATTATTAATTATTTTATTACGTTTCGACCACGGGCCATTGGCGTTTAAATCAATTATTTTTATAAAGAGTTGATATACAGATAAACATGAAGGTAACTGTACTAATTACCAAGTACACTAGATACAATTTAATATTATATATTATTTTCTAAGATAAACTTTGTACTGTTAATAGATTAAAGTCAAATGCACATTAAACATTGAGTAATATTGTACATAAATGATGAATTGATATTTAGTTAGTAGTTACTCGGTATCATATTATGTATAATTAAAGGTTATCACTTCACACGTATCAAATATAATCTGGAAGTATACATCATTTAAAAATATTTCTCTCACTTTATATTAAAGGTTTATCTGGACGAAATTGAACTAACAAGCAGCTAGTCTTTTAGCATCCAAAAATAAAAATAAATCGTATATTATTGGTAATTTTGAATTTTGAAGTTAAATTTTGTTCAATCGAAATATAATAATTTTTGGTCTCACTTAACAATTGAGAACTAATAACAAACCTTTTCATTGAAGTGTACGAATTTAATAAATTTGAATTCATTAATATTTATACTGAACTTGAATGTGAAAAAAATCTGAGAGAAAGATATGAGTAAATCAGCAACTATTATATTTTAGAGTAAATATATTATTATTATTTATTATTAATATTTTCTTAATTCGTTACCTATATAGGTATGGACGGTTTGCCGTATGGTATACGAGGTACCTACTTTTAAAATTTCATTGTGTGTGTTAAATATTTAAATACGTGAAATGGCAAATAATATTACAAAATTTATAAGTAATTATGTATTTGAATTACAATAAAATAACTCATATTACTTTTTTTCGATTGGATATACACTCAGAGAAAAGTGTAGTAGGATTAATGAAAAACGACTGTAAATTTAAAGAAAAAAGGTGATGATTTCGAGCCTATGAAATTTCATCATAAAAATAAATCAATGTACAGATTTAATTCAATGAAATCTTATGTTTTCAATTTTAATACATTTATCATTGTTTTAATACATATATTAATTGTATACAATTTCGACAAAACTTAAACTAAACATAGCTTAGGTTTTCGATAATTTAATGTTTTGAAAAAATCTTAACATCAGGATTCGTGTTTTAAATTTTCAAGCCTTAGATATTTGAGTTGACAAATTATATATTTTTAACTACGAAATAGTTAGAAAAATTTCGTGATTAATGATTACCTACTGAATAAACCAGTTTAAATCAGATAATTAGCTAAATATTGGCTATTATTTTAAAATTACTGTATTTATGTATTTGTTGTTATACATTTATGGTGTATAATAATTTATATTATATAGCGATTGCCATAAGCCAGATATATTAAAGATTAGAAAACGGTTCAATTTTTTTTGTTTGTAAAAGAGTTAACTGTGAAAATTTAGCATACATAGTCTGCAATGCTTCCTTGTTCATTATTTTTCCAATATTATTATACATGCCTATACTTAAAGTCTACACTATATAAACCAATAAAACTTAAAATATTATTATTCATTTAAATGTTAGTTTTATATAATTTATTATAGACTCTGGTATATATCCGTATGATCAAGATTATCGTTCTAAAGATGTGGTATGCGTACTTCTAGTGATATGTAGAAGACTCATAGGTAATACGTAAAGAAAATCTCCATTTATAAAAAAATTAACAGTCAATGGATTCATATAAAATATTATTTGATTTATTTGATACCAATAATCATAGGCGCAAATCGCAGGGGTGCTAAGGGTGCTTAGCACCCTGAATTTTAATGCTAACACCCCGAATCCCGTGATTATAACTTATAGTACTATTACCATCACATTTTCAAAATAATTACATTTATTAAAAATTCAAAAACAGTTTTATATTTATTTAATTATTTATAATATAATATGTCGAGTTTACGTCTGGATATATTAAACTGCAATGACGTATAAAACATATTATATAATATCATAATAATTGTGAAATCTTGGACACGTACCACGATGGGTCAGGAAAGACTATCTGACTTATCGATAATTCATATTGAGAGCGATCTAGTCATTGATAAAGACATAATTTTAAATAAGTACGAGTTTGGTTCTGTTTCCTCAAAAAAATTTGGTGCTTAAGCCCCCCTAATGTTTTTTGGTGATTTGCGCCTATGCCAATAATAATATAAATAATAATCGAATACTACTTGGCGTACTCCATATAAATAAATAAATCATAACTTTGCAGTAATTGTACATTTTAAAACAGTGAAAAATATATGATTTTTAATTACATAATATTATTTAGATTGTACGCGGGTATAAAACACGGTTGATATAGTCGCTAATCTAGGTTCTAGATTTTTTTGTGTCTGTAGAAAAAATACAAACTTAACTAAACTATATCACTTAATAATAAATACCATCGCAGCTTGAAAGATGAAATATTTTTATTTATATTTACATATGTTCATAAGTAGCACGTTCTTGAAATGTTAGAAAAAAATACATCGATGTAAATTTGTTAATAATAACTTTTTTGAATGTTATTATATTTTTTGTATCTAAAATTAAAAATTATGCGCGGGTAGTATTAATAAGTTTCCAGTTGATTTGACCATGCAACAAAAAAGCGTAGGTATCAAAATACTTTTTATCAACCATATATTTGCACTAATCTATTAAAACTCTAAACTCATATTAACTTCACAATAATAACTTGATTTACTTATCCGCTTTTGTTTAAATTAGAATTTCGAATATTCAACAGTCAAAAACTATTTTGTAAGATACACCCGATATATTATATGCTAATAATAGGTAAATAAAAAATGTTCTCTTGCACGGAAATAATGTATTAGTATATTACGAAGGTCATTTTTCATAAGTATAACACGTCAAAGTATTCCTAATCAATTTTTATTAGTTTAATCGATTGATAGTTTTTAAATAGGTACCTACGAGGTTACGTTTATGTTCCCAATCACAACTGAATTGTCTACTCAAGTAGCTGGCTGTAAAAAGCTTTTAAATCAAATTTTATAGAATTTAAATATTCAGAGATTAAAGTTTGTAAATTTTAATCTTTGTTTTTCACACGTGTAACATATCAAAAACAAGGCGAGGAACGACTAATGAGGATCAGTTGGTAATTATTTTATTGGTAAATGATTTGAGTTAAGACTAGCAATATTACTTATAACAATATTTTCAAGGGCCTCCATCACAATACCCTTTTTTCTTTATAATTATTATTAATAATTAAAATGATGTTTTTTAAAGTTCATATTAATAAAAGTATAAAACATAAAAATAAGACGCCTTCAAGATATTATATTATTAATTTGTAAAATAGTAATCATATAAGCTCAAAATTCAATTAACAATAATTTATGAGTTTATGTCTGATCCACTGACCTTTGTGAAATTGTTTTTTGTTATGTTTTACACGTGTGAGAAACAAAGATTACAAGCCTTGGTATGGCGTTGTCTTATAACAGACAATAAAACATTTGATATACCAATATACCATATACGTCCTAAGATTTCTATAGTCAATAAAATAAATAACATTGCATTGTACATGAATAATTTAAAATTACTATCTCTGGTAAGAAGATTACTTAAAAACAATCTAATAGGTAGCCAGGTTTTATAGGTAGATACTTACGCCATTTTAGTGATTTAGTAAGTCTAAGTAAATAATAATATTCATTCAAGATGTATACAAAATATACAATAAATAAATTGCACAGCCTAATGTACCTACATTATATTAATTAATAATTGGGTACTATAAATCAATAATTAAATTAGATAATTTTAAACTATTAGAAACAAAAACAATCAATACAGATTTCTGACAAGTATATTTTTAAATCTGACTTTAGTCTTAAACTCTTAACCAGGCGCGTCACTGATGGTGAATGTGAGCGATTGTCCCCCCTCCATTACTTGAATAATTATTGGATTTTATAAAGGAAAATTACAAGCAAGATTAAATATGCTACAAGAAATCTCTTTAAAATTAAATATTTATCATTATTTCTGCTAGACAAGTATATCATATCAGACACAAAAATAAAAATAAAAAACAGTTCATGGTAAAATAAATTGGGTAGAATTTAAGCTTGTGTATAATAATTTTATTGTGCCGCCTTCATCTCCTCATACAACTGAGTCAAATACGCCATTGCTCTTAACACCTTACAGAAATGCACTTAACCATGTTTTTTCTCGGCGAAGCAACAATTATCTTAACTAAAAAATGTCCAGATGCAGTTTTGAATAAATATTAAATAAGATACATTATGTATACGGTATACGCTACAATTTATAAGCTCATATAAACTGTTATGTAGACAAAAAATAAGTACATTATAATTTATAATATTATAGACTATAGAATATCAATTAATATGTATATGGGGTGATCGGGAAGTATACAATAATATATATTATGATGTACCTATACATCATGAAAAATCGTAGGTTTTAAAATAAAACACAAATTGCGTGCATCTATAAGTCTAATAAACGTTACGTTGAACTAATTGACTACTATTTATTAAACTATACACTTATTATAGGTAATCTACTACGCATTTGTGTTATAGCGAGAAAATTAGCATAATAAGCGATTGTATACCTATTACCTAATACCTACATAAACGCGCGCACAACTGCAGCAAGGCGGTTATTATTGATCATTGTAGTGATTTAGAGTGTTTGTTTGAAATGCGAATTAACCGCGACGAGACACTGACGTGGAGGTAAAAAGAAGAACAATTTGTTAATTAAACTATAAAGCCGATAACAGCGGTGGCACTGAGTAATGAACCGTTAAGGCGTTAAACAAAAACTGTAAATAAAAAAACCCAAACGCGAGTGCGTCCATTCAGTCCATTGACTATGACGTAGGTGCTGAAATTTTCACTGAATATTCTTAATTAATCAATTTTAAGTAATTACGTTTATTGTGCGCAAGTATCATGTAAGTTATATTTTGTAATTTTTAAGAACATATTTTAAATAATCAACGCATCCATTGATGATTGATGACGTATGTGTGTGTGTGTGATTGTATGTGACGAAAAAGTACCTACTTAAATAATGAAGTATTGTGTTGTTATAATGGGTGAAGATCTAATAAGCTGCTCGATAAGGAGGTGGGGAACAGAAAAAGTCTTCTGAAAGCTAGATTGTTGATCGGGACGATATTATGTAAGTACGAAAAACGTATTCGATTCAATTTAGTCGTAACAATAATATATTATAATAGTATAGGACTTTGGAGGTCGTTCCGAGTGGGATGGAATTTACTATATTGTATAGCTGTCATACACTCTTGCCGCCGATATAAAATACGGACGATGGCGCCGGGATAGTCATGCCGAGTCAATCTATTTCGTGCTATTATCATTACCACAATACCACGCAGTGTCCGAAAATCGTGACGATCGGACATTCTGTCGACTCCACTTGACCTGTGGACCTCTAACAACCACCACCCCTCAGAAGCGGCACGAGAGAGCCACTACTACTATTACACTCTAAACTACAACCACAGTGGTGCTGCTGCTACTACTACTACTACTACTACTACTAGTACTATTACTATTACTACTACTACTACTACTACTACTACTAGTACTATTACTATTACTACTACTACTACCGCTACGACGGCGCTACTCCATTAAAATATATTGTGTATACAATATTGCCATTGCAAAACCGTTGTACTCGCCGCCGAATGTTAATAACAGTGATATCGGCCGAATAACGTGTTTTCGAAGCCGCCTTATCAAAAGTTCCTGCCGCGAGTGCCGCCGACACGTTGTAATAACAAACGTCTTAATATTATTATTTATTATTGAAAAAAAAATAAAAAAATAGATTTATTATAACTATATAGGTAAATTATAGCAACTATTATTATCATAACTTTTCTTATAGTAAATACGTAGTGGCGCGACCGCGTGTATTATTATGTATTTGTGTACCTATCGTTTAGTATGCTGCAACCGCACTCGTAGTACGCACCGTCGTTGTCTTCTGACCGTCTCTACTCGTCATTGTTGCCCTCGCGGTTCTCGAAATCTCCGAAATCGTTTCATCTGTTATTATTACTCGTGCCTTTCATACGGGTCGTTCGTTTGTTGACATACACGAAAATAATATACGCGTACTACCTATATCGATATTACTATTGGTACCTATAATATACTATACCGTACGACGAAATAGTTGCAGAATAGGTATAAAATAAACTCGTGCGCGTGTTTGCCTTCGGTAGTTTTGCGCAACAAATACGTAGGTATAACATACACGACTCGGTATAATAATAATAGACATAAATATAATAATATATTCTTGAAGCGATTGTGACTGTATGTACACGCAGTCGCGTATCTCTCCGCGTTAATTTGATTTACGCACAACTCGTTTTACCTGTTTTTGACTTTAATTATTATTTTCTCGACCAGAACGATCTTTTCGTGTTTTTGTTATTACTCCTCCCGCCGACTGCATTATGGCTAACGCGTTTTTTGGAGGCATTGAAGGGTAAGTCTACTATAAATATGTATTTATATGTAACTGCCGCGTCACTGTAATATTAATACACGTACCTATTTTGTGCGCTTAATAGGGGAGCATCGGTTTCCACGGTCGTCATAACCAATGGAAACGGAGACATTTTAGCTGAATTTAAAGGAGAAGGCACGAACCCTTGGGTAAGTATTATAATAATATTATATCATACTATTATATTATAGCCATATAGGTAGGTATCTACCACATTGTGTATGGTAGGTAAATATTTATTAATTATACTTACAAACATAAAATGAAATCTGATCTCTTTTTGAATAAATGTAGGCATGCATCAATTCTTAATTTGTAGTAAATAGTATAAACTAGAAAATATACAGTTTAGCTATTAATTTTCGTGAAAATTATTATCTGTTGAATGTTTGTAGATACTAGGTAGATAATAATTTAACAACCTACCTAAATTTTTTTCTTATCAGACAACATAGAGATAATTAGGTACCTAACTAATAATGGTCTTATCGTATCTGGTGCTGGGATTATAATATAAATTTAAGATAACCAAAATAAATTAATAAATTATAGTATATAAGTATAAAAATGCAATGAAATAATAATGGTAAAAAAATGTTTAAAATTTAAGACTTTTCTTGGCTATAGTTTGAGTATTCATCTATTATTCTATTGACTATGTAGTGTACATTTTGAAATTCATTTTTCTCTTAAAGAATACATAGGTATAATAATAGTCATTTTACTTACTACTTTTGTTTTATTTATATTTATATGAAGAATGAACAAATTGTTTAACAAAATCAATAAGATATGCACTCATACTTTGTAAGTTAGAAAATAGTACTCAAAACCAATCTCAATTAATTAAAAAAATAAATGTATGATGTTGGACCATTTACAATTAATGTTTTCCCAATAGGGTTGAAATTTTTATTTAGGTAATAATCACATATTTAAAGAAATTCTGAAGTTACAGTAAAATATATATTAAGATAATATATTAAGATCACAAACTAAGATATTATAAACTATCTAAGTCTGTGGTTTCGGTAATAAAACAAGCAAAAATAAAATCAATAACTGTTAGAAATTGATACAAACAAAATATATAGTGGGTATAAGTCATTCAATTTATACACTTCTACAGAAACTTAATTATCAAAATATGTAAATATACATTTCAAATATGCTCATTTAATGTAATTAAGTATACTTAGGTCATTTCTTCCAATGTCCGATTAAAGTTAACGGACATTGGAAGAACAGCCCTTAGTATACTTAATTTATTTTATTTTAAATTATAATAGCCAATAGGTAATGCTTTAAAATTACATTATAGACATTTAAAAATAAATAATATGTATTTTGTAGCGTCTGAATAAATTAAAGGTTGCCCATCATTCTTGGTTAAATTGTAGGTACAGTCTAGTTATAAAAATAATAGTAAATAAAGTATCTACAAATTAAATAAGCAATAGAAAGATAAATATGATAAATAGTATGAAGCTATTGATTTTACATATTATACACACATAGGCGGATATTGGGGAGGATTAAGCCCCCTTTAATTTAATTAAACCACATGGTACAAAAAATGACTGGTTACGCTAATGGATATGACAAAAATATTAAGCCCCGCCACCCAAGGATTTGACCAAATATCCTATAAACATCTCTCATTAATTAACCAAGATTTTTAATGTTATAACATAAAGTTGTAAATTTATTTAAAATAAAATATTTTTTGGTTTTCAACAAAATTATTGCGAGATTTATTGCTTTCTGAAATGATAAAAAACATTTGTTTTCCTATTCTGACTTATTAATCATATTATGCTTGTTACCATTAACTACTATCTATTGCTACCTATTAATTAAGAATTACTTTAACATAACTTATCCATAAACAGTTCTCGATGTTATTATGTTAATAATATTTTGTATACTATATGACTATGTGTAAATAGTGTAAATAACTTATTGATTTTCTTAGACAATTTAATAATATGTGCTATCACTGTTGACCATAAAAATTAATTAATTAATTATGTAATATTTTTAAAAATTGGACTAAATATATTTGATAAATTATATTTTCAAGGTTCATAATTTAATTCAATAAATTAAGGAACTAATTTTATAGACAGCTATTTTTTTTAAAAGAATAGTTATCTCTAGGGTTTTTTTTATTTATTTTTTAATCTAATATAAGATAATTGACGTTTAATCAAATACTCAAGAGGTCAAGTACATCAGAATATAAAAGGACCTATCCATGGTTTAAAATATATCCATATTAAATATTATAGTTATCAAAGTAATATTTAAAAAAATATTTTAAGATATTGAATTTTTTATAATTTAGATTCTTGGATTAGAACCTTGCCTGTCTCGAGTTAATGACTTAATTAAAGAAGCTCTTAAGAAAGCTGATCTTAATAACAACATAAAATTAAATGGATTGGTTTGTATACATTTAAAAGTGATTTGATTGTATAAGTTTTGTTTAATGATAAAATATATCTATAGGGATTGAGTTTAAGTGGATGTGAAGATCTCGTTTTTTGTAAAACATTTGAGAATAAATTAAAAGAATGTTATCCAGACCTTACTGATGAAGTAATTGTTGTTAGTGATACATTGGCACCAATCGCTTTAGCCTGTGAATCAGGTATTAAAAATAATTACTTATTGAAAATAATTAACTTTTTTATACTGTTGATTAATATTGAATTTCATGTATCTCTCCTGCTCAAATTTAAATTTAAAATGTATTATTCTAAAGGTGGAGCTGTTATTATTTCTGGTACTGGTTCGAATAGTTTACTTATAAATCCAGATGCATCAATAAAAAGGTGTGGAGGCTATGGTCATTTACTGGGTGACGAAGGCAGTGGTACGATAATCACAATTTTTAATTACATTTTTTATAATTTCATTAAAAAATATAATTTAATTTGTTTAAATGAAAAATATTTAATTTTTACGATATTATGTATTAATTTTTTTAGCTTTTTGGATAGCATTCAAAAGTATTAAAGTATGCTTAGATCATTTAGAAGATTTTAACCATGCTCCAAATGGTTACTCGATTGACAGAGTATGGGAAGCAATCAAAGCACATTTTAATATTGATAAAGTGTAAAGTATATGTCACTATTTAATTGGCTAAATATAACATTAAGTATATGAAGTTCTATAACAAATAAAATACTTTTTGTTTATATTTTTACCAACTTCTGAGTTTTGATAACTTAGTTCAATCTAAGTTTAATCTAAACTAGTTAGTTAAAAGTTAAAACTATTAAAAAATAAGTCACTAAATAGTATAATACATTTATAAAAACACATTTACACAATTACATTTATTAATAAATTATTTTTATTATTTTAACTTTCAATATAATAAATTTATATTAATTTCAATATTTTAGTTTTAATAAGTTATTTTGAACTTCTAATATGATTATAAACTAATGAAATTTATTTATTATCAGTCTAGATTTGTTGAATGTATTTTATGGAGAAAAAAAAGAAAAATCAGAAATAGCTAAATTGTGTAAAATAATATCAGAACTAGCTGAAGATGGAGATGAATTAAGTCTATGGATTTTTAGTGAAGCTGGGAAAGAGTTAGCAAAATTTATACAATCACTCTACCCAAGTGCTGATAAAGTAAGATCTCATTTAAATAATATTACTTCATGGTGAAATTTACAGTTTTAAATAAAAATGTAGCTTAAATTTACTCCTTAATGATATATATTATTTAATGTACAGTTTGCTATACTCTACTATAAATGTTTGATTTTGATTCTAAATTTTTTACTTGAAAATAATATTTATTTTAACTTTTTACATTAATTATGAAATAAACAGACTAAATTAATCTTGGGAAATTTAAAAAAACTTTAATAAGTAAGAAAAAATAATAAATCAATAATCTTTAACTACTCAGTATTAACCAGATTTGTCTGTAAATATGATTTTTTTTATGATTTATTTTACTATTAACACAATTTGATTGAAATTCAGAACTATAATCCGTGATTTAAATAAGGATAAAAGAGTACCTATTTTTGGAAATTATTTGAACATATCCCTTCTTACTTTTTGAAATTACTTATATGTTATGAAGTATTTGGATTCAGGAACATAAATTTAAATATTTTTAGTATAGGTACTTATAAATTCCTATATTCAAAAAGAAATGTATTTAGCAAATTAATTAAGCAAAAATATTAACTGTAATAAATGTTATCTATTTTTTAAGCTCTCAATTTTAGTTTGGTACACTCTTTCAAATTAGTAGTTGAATTTTTTCCCGTTATATAATTGAAATAATTAGTATAGGATTAGATATTATTCTATAATTAGCGAATATAATTTGTTATGTATGTTATTATGGAAAATAAATTTATTCATTTAATGAAATAATAAACAAATTATAATTTTTTAATAAATGTCTTGTTTATATATTTAGATGTTACATAAAGAACATGGTGGGTTGCACGTGGTGTGTGTTGGGTCTGTATGGAAAAGTTGGGAATTGCTCAAAGAAGGATTTATGAATCAACTTGATCACCATCATAACTCACAAGAAACTGTAGTAGATGAATTTTCCTTATTGGTGCTTGAAAAGACTGTTGCTTTAGGTGGAGTATATCTCATCGCAAAAAAATTAAATTTCAATTTTCCATATGATTATGAACATAACTATAGGAAACTTTTCCATTATGTACATGACCGACAAGGCCAATAATGCAATAGTGGAAATTTAATCAAAAACAAATGTGGCCTCATCAATTTAAAATGAAATTATTAGTTATAATCATTAAGTACCATTAGGTCTCAGATTGGTGGCCTCTGCTCATTTTTGTATACTTGTTATTTTAGCACTATACATTTTGTTACAATAATTATACTTTATTTAATTTTTTAATTTTGAATGCCAAACTAGTTTTTAATAGTAACAAATAATTTAGCCTTAGAAAAAATGAACACTGTCAATTAACCATTCTTTGCATTTTAAGATAAATAATGGGTAAGTTAGTGAAATATTAACAAAAATCACAAGTATGGGGCCAAATAGTTTTATTGTTAATTTTATTTAAATCATTGTTGTTATTTGTTTTTTTTTTTTAAATTTATTAATTTACAAATTTTTTAAGCCACACTGCTATTCTTTAAGCTTATCCATTTGATAAATCATTTTATTTAAAATTATTTAAAAGCAGTAGGTATTACCTATGTATACAAATATATCTTATTTGTAATATTATATTTTTACATCACTAAATTTTAATGTTTAAGTAATTTATATAGTGTTATATAGTTAACAGAAGTTGGAAATTATAGTTACCTCGATATTATTTTAAATACATGCGTAATTTGTTATTATTGATGATTGCAATTTTTAACTGTTTACTGTCTGCCCAAATGTGTGTATAAAATTGTTATTTAATGTTAATTTTTATTTACTTAACAATTATTGTTGGTAAATTATCAATTATCATACTGTTAAAGTGTTAAGTGTCTCTTCAGATTGAAGATTTCTTAAATTTTACATTTTATAAATGTAAAAAATAACTATAAGTTTAATATTTTCTCAAATAGAGAAGATTATGTAGAACATCTAAACTGGACTTGTATAATTTTACAGTTATTCTTGTCAATAATAAAATCTATCTATAAGGATAGATAATTTTGATGATTATTTCATTTTCATTGGAAATAAAATTCAAAACAGACATTTTTTCAAGGACTACCTATATAAAGGAAAAAAACAATGCTTTAACTGAGAAAAAATGTTTAACTCTTCATTATCTGATCTTATCAATACGAATATCGTAGGATTCCAGGAGATACCCAGATAACTTAATTCCCTGAAATAATCTACTACCTACCCACTTTTATATTTAAAGCTTTAAAAGTAAACACTAAACAGTATGGAAAATCATGAAACCCCCACACTCCCAATAGGTATATTAATTTGCTACTGACCACGGACGCATATTCTTTGTATCATTGGAGTACCCCCGATCGCCCTTCTATTAGATAATTTTTTTGATTTTTTTTATGTACTCATGATAAGATTTTTGTTTACGAGTTAAAAACATTAAACAGTAAGACGTGTAAGTTTCTGATTCGGAAAATAAAAAATCGAAAATACATAGGTTCGATTTTTTTTTCAGTCGTTAGAAATTAAAATGTTGACAACATTAAATTATTTATTTTGTCAAAACACAAAACTCGCAAATGTAGAAGTATAATAATTAGTATAACAAGAACAAACTTATAATATTACTTACTTAGATCAAAAAACCTTGGGCATTTTAAAAATTGTATGGTTAAACATTGAGTGTTGCTACTTGCTACCTAATTAAAGTTTTGCAATTATATTTATAAGATGAAGGCTTAAAACTTGACCGTTTTTGTTTTTAAATTTTCCTTTTAGTTTTTAGAATAGAGAAGGAAATGACAGTAATATAAAAATACCGAAGGTCCGAAAATACTGTACCTATAATACGGTATATATACCGATTACCATCATTAATTATTTATTATATTACCGCGGTAGATACCGGTAATTAACAAATACTTATCGGATACCGGTATTAAAATTTGAAATACCACTAGCTCTAGTTTATTTCCTAAGAAAATAAAACAATACTGTGCGCATCACTGTTTTTTCGTTGTAAAATTTCGAGAAAATTACTTTTAGATAGCCACGTTTCAGCTCACTGTTTTTTGCCATCGAATAGAAACTGCGGAGTGTTATTGCTATATTTTTTCTTTATAACCGTCCTAATTCCGAACGTATATCTAGTGCGCATATTGATAATCGATGATCTAACGTAATCTCATGCATATATTATGATGCACAGGCACAGAAGAACAGTTAACCTTAACCTTATAACGTCTCAAAAGTGTGTCAAAAATAAATACGATTGAAGCAAGCGTACCATTCATAAACAATTTATTCGCTTTATGCGGTAGCGTCTAATATATTATGGTAATTACTGATGGGTATAATAAAAATTTACATTATTAGCATATTATTGCGATACCCAAACATTAGGTGTACCCATTAAAATCACTACACAATACGATAGGTTATTATATACGGTGACAGTTTGACACAAAACAATTAATATTTTTCATTTAACATTTAACATTTTATTATTTTAATTAATACAAATACAATTTGGTATAAGGTACAGGTAAAGGACAGGTATATAAATAGTATACTAGGTACTTATATAGGTGTATATAAATATATAATACTTACAATTAACACTATAGTAACAATTAACTATATAATAGTTTAATAATTTTATATATAATTTTAAAAACGATATAATTAACAAACACGTATGTCGTTGGTATATAATATAATATTAAAATATTAAAAAGGTAGAAAGGTATCAGAAAGACGAAAGTGCGTGGAAATTACAGATTTTCAAAACAATAGGTACATAAAATATAATGTACTGCAATTGAACATTTTAATTAATATTTGATTGTCACCGTAGGTATACCGTTTTGATTAAATCATTCTCCTATACAAAATAGGTAGGTACATAGGTACCTACATAATATATAGTTTCACACATCTGTTTACATCAATTAAATAATTATAACAATAAAATAAGCAATAATCATAGGTTAGGTTAGTTAAATCATAACCGCGTAATACAAATAATACAATATATTATGTACGTAACTACAAAATATAATACTTATATATAGTAAATAAATAATTATGATATTATTAAGTATAATAACTAATAGGTGCAAAGTACGAGTGACCACTTTTCTAGCAAAATTGAAATGGTAGCATAACACAATATATATATTTACCTTTATTACGTAGGTACTGACCACTCGTGTGACGTGAATAATAATTAAAAATCTTAACGTACCCGATATCTAGGTAGGTAATAGGCGTTATAGCGTAATGGTAATACTATTCTTACGAATAAATTCTACCTACTCATTGATAAATAGTCTAATGAGATGGGACGCAACAACGCGTTGTACCTAATCGTAATAATTTAAATAATTTAATATCAATTAACAGATTAAATATGTAATATTAAGTATACATAATAATATGCATGATAATAATTAATAAATATAGGTAAGTCGTAGCCCGTAGATACCTGCCGACTTATAATATTTTTATTATTTATATATGTACCTATTACACGCATATTATAATCAAATATATTAAATTCGCGAAATATGCAGAAATGCATAGTGGACTTTGTGGCCGAATGCTATATTTAATAATATAACAATATAAATAAAACCAATATAAAGGTAAATTAATAATACCCATATTTATAGATATTTAAGTTCTTTTTATTCGATTTTATTTCGATATGAACCTGTTATTATTATTTCAAAACTTTAAAAATTTTGGACGGCAGATAAAGGTACCAATAATATGATATTATGATGCATGTTAGTTATATTCAATATTGTTATGTATAATATTTGTTTAACTAGGTATAGGTATTACCATTGATTATAAATACTAGTATTACTATATAAGATGTCAATGGACATGGAATAAATATAATGCCTATATAAATACATATTATCTATATCGTGTTTGAATGTTCTAAAAATCTAATTTAAATATTATTGTATGCCTGTAGGTATATCAAACATCATTTGTGAATTGTGAACGTGGTAATAACTATGAGGTCAACTTTTCAAATTTGAAATTGTCTTACAAATATAATTATATGGGTAGTTGGGTGATATACTGATAATTTATATATTTTCTCCATTTTTATTATCTACGTTATCTTGTAAAAAATATGATCTACATAGTTTTCATTGTCAAAAAACCTATTGAAATTTATATTTTTTCGCATATTAAATCATCAGTGAAAAATGAAAAACCCATAGTTAGGTATAATTTACAATACAGAAGTAATAGGTACTATTTTTTTTTGTTTCCTAAAATGTAGTGATTTTTACTTATTCCTTTTTACCAGCGCGCCGTATAATTATACAATTACTTTAAAAAAAAGTTAAATTAATCAACAGAAAACCTTAATGTAAAATAACTAATTGCCTACTTAGGAAGGTACTTTAGAGTTCATCAAATATTTATATTATTCGTAATAAATAATAACGACATGTAAGAAATTCGCTCAGATAAATAATACATATATAAACACAGTATCATAATTACATAATAACAATATATTGTTTTTTGCTTTGTTTCAACAAAATTTCACGCTACAATTCGTTGAATTTAAATTGATCAAGTAATTTATACATGCGTCTGACGTTAAACATACTTACTAATAACACGCTTTTTAACTGATTAACATATTATAAACAAATTTAGTTTAAACAGATAAAAGTATAATTTATTATATTATGCAAGTACATAATATTCAGAATAAACTCACAACCTATACACGGATAACACTATATTAAAAGTAAAATAAAGGAACTAATTCGCATTAATTAAATACAATTTTTTGGCGGCTATAATACACAAATAGTTAATAATTAAAAATGTATCATATAATACATAAATAGCTATGTAGATACGGAATACAACGATTAAGACGTTGAAATGATAAATATTAAGTTATTTTATTAACTCTATTATATAGTACAAGTACAATGACTATGCGTATGTGCCTACATATTGTAGTGTAGCCAGTATAGGTATGCGAGTATATTATGAATTATGATGTATACTATTTACTATATAGGTTATCGTATAGGTATGTGTATGTACGTTGATTTGTATACAGCTAAACTTTTCGTGTTAAAGGTTTTGTATTTCATTAACGACATTATACCTGATAATCAAATAAATATAGTTAACATGTTACATTTTATATGTATATTTTTTATAGGTTATACGTATATTTCTTTTTCCTATAAGTTATAAGTATCATAGGAAATATAATTATTACATTATACTATACCACTTATTTAATATTGACATGAGCATATTGTTTGAACATAAAGGATTTAAACAACTTGCAAAATTTTCACTTTGTTGTGTATGAAATTATGATTACAATTTTAAAAGTAGGTAACTACTATTAAAAAGTGTTAAGCCATTAAAAAATAAATAACTAGTAACTAGTTAAAATAACCAATACAATATTTTTATTAGAATATAAGATAAAAAAAACGTCTGATCGCATTATACTCTAAATTCTAATACTGTAACGGAATTCATAAATTATTTAAAAAATAAAATAGTTTTTGGGAAGAAGTTGACTTTATTTATATTGTTTTAAATTCAGATTTACAAAATCACAATAGCAGGTAATTAACTTTTACCCTAATACTTAATGAAATTAAACAAAATAAATAATTATTTCCCAGAAAATTATGAATAATTAGCGTACCTAGCTATAAAGGGTGGTACAGTAACTAATACGATCTAATTTAATTTGCGAAATTCTGCGGTTATCAAAGTTTATTTCATGATGTACCTAGCGTGTAGTATGTAATATGTACAAAGTCTAAAGTTAGCAGAAAATGCGTTTAATGTGCATATACAAAATAGTTAAATATAAATAATCTATAAAATCAATAGGAATATAATTAAGATTAAATATGTTTTATTAACTATTTATTTATTTCATATTGTTAATCTAAGAATCATCATAAATTATTCAATGAAATGTTTAAAAACATTTTTAGTTCACAAACATTAATTATTATAGACTATAATTAATATTATAAATTTATAAACTTTTATGTGACACAAATAATTTATACCCACCCTCTCATTGAAAGCACATGCAGATATAATTCTTACTAACCTAACTGGGTAAGTAGGTACCACTGTTGGTGACATGGTATTTTATGGGCTCTGTATAATATATAGAGTAAAGAATACAGTAAAATAATTTCTAAAACTAAAATAATTTAAATCCTGTTTAAACGTACCTATATCTACAGGCTAGAATAAGAAAAATCAATTACTAGTCCATTTATCAAATTTTTATCATGAACATGATAAAAATATCTCTTTAAAAATCATATAATTTTCAATTAATATGACAACTACATTGTTTTTTAAATATTTTTGGGTTATGTAACTTAGTGTTCAAAGGATAAAACATCTACGGGTTTATCAAATACTACTGGAACTATTGTGATTAGAAAATTTTAGTCATTAATATTAATCTATCAACAATAATAATTTGTAAAAATGGCTCCAAGTATGATTAAGTATAGTAAATATTAGTTCCAATACAATGCCTGTTTTATATTTTTTTTAAACCATGTTTAAGTACTATTATCCTTAATACAAACGTTTGAATAAATAAGAAACTACTCATTCAAATTTTAAATTAGGTCATCAATATTTTCAAAAAAAATATCTTTCAAATTAATTACAGCACAAAAGAGGGATTCTGATTTGAAAACAGAAGTTTGTATCAACATAGGACGTTCTTAAAATAAAGCTCCTTAATAGTAAAAAAAAATTACCTGAGTCTATTTAAATATTCTAAAAATCAGAATTTTAATAAATTTGTTACTAAAAGAAAATTGGGATGAGTATACTTGGTGAATCACTCTGTAGTATACCATTTATATAACATCTTATAATGTAACTTATATTGTATTAAAGAAAAATTAAATGAGAATACATTTGATTTAAAAATCCATATAACATTTATGCTATTAATGTACCGAAATGGTGTTGTGTGTAATATGCATTATGTAAAGATACATTTTATTTTTTTTGTGTAGATGGTTCATTTTATAGAAGACCAAGAATAATCAAGACTACAGTGTAGTATTAGTGTTTTGGATATAAGATATAAAGCAAATAATATATTTAACCAGGTATTTAAATTTAAAATTAACAATACTAACTAAACCTATTCAATGTGCATTTTGTACTTCAAATTTTATTTTTTATTACTTAAATTCGTATTATAGCTAGAAACTCAATTTTAACCATAGTGATATTCACATAACATAATAAGCTATAGATAAAATATAAAATTATAAATTTAATACTTTTTACTAACAATTTTAATCAAATAATAAGTTATCAATATCAAAATGATACCAAGCATACTTTATAGGAAATCTCAGATTAAATTTTGAATAATGAATATTATTATCATAATCCATGATATCTATAAATAATGTTTACCTATTTCTTGATTTAAACAGTAGTCTCCTTTAAGTGAACGAAGTTCTTGTCATCGGGAAGTTTAGAGTCAAACAATGTCCTTTCCCAAACATTTACTTCTGTAAAACCTTTTAAAATCATAAAAATCAAACAGTTTAACATACTGAAAAACAGAAAAAACAGTTAAATTGTGCTTAGTGCATCCATTATTTATTAGTGTTTTTTGGTAAATCAACATTTTCTAAAATTTAAAAATACAAAATCAACTAAAAATAATTTAAGTGCAATACAAAAAAACAGTTAATAGTTCAAAACGAAATATGTGCACAAAAAAAAAAAATAAATAAATAAAAAAATAAAAAAAATGAAATATGCTATTTAGGTACCATACAAATAATTAACAAAATCATAAAAAACAAAACAAATTATAATTCATATGAAGATATATAGCTATATTATAAATATATAAAAAGAAATTAAGAATGTTTATTTGCTTACACTAGTTGAATGGCACAATTCATAAAAATCAAGAAATATGATTGGTTATAGTAATTACGGATTACACAAAATATTTCTACAAATTCTAGATTATCTGTATAACTACTGATTTTTAATACAAAATTTTTGGTTAATTAAATTAAAAGTTCCTTTAAGTTTTTTGAACCAGGAAAGTTTAGAATATTTTCATAGTTAATTATTATATCGTAAAAACATAAGTTAACTATTTAGAAGAATATTATGCATGTTATTATTCTAATATGTTTTATTACATAGAAGTCAACACAGGGAACTTTCACTTGACTTTAGAACTCTCCTATATTATGTAAAAGGATACAGTTATCCCAGGTATTATTTCCGAAATATTAGCATAAAAGTAAATTTAAAAAAATAAATATTCATCAGTAACTTATTAATAAGTAATTAATATCTATATGAATTTTCGTTTTTGTTTTATACAAGTTCTTGGAAAACTAAAAGTTCATTAATTTACATTATATTTGGTTACATGATATTTGTTTACAATTTTAATCATCAGTAACCTATTTTATATGTATATAAATTATAATTGAATTTAGAAATACTCATATAAAATTTATAAGTTACAACTTTTGATTTTTTTAATTGAAAATGTACACACACCAAGGAAGTTTTAAAACAATTAAAGTTTATATTATTGTTTAAAGCATAACATATTATTTATGGTTAAATTAGTTCTAAACATCTCAGAACAGTTCTAAATGTTCTGATCATCACGCATATAATATACATATTATGAAGTTATAGTAGAAACATTAAACTAATTTTAAAACTTTGTTTATGAAGGTATGTATTAAAATGTATTGAAATATAATATTTTGATGACATCATATTATAACTATTTGTCTTTAATCTATGTAACTCAATTATAAACACAAATTGCACTGGCTAATACAAAAATAATGATCAAATATCCTAAGTTAGTGACTACATTTCCACAAGCTCAGTATACATATAAGCGCACACACATACACAGATACTTAAATAAATTATAATTTTTTTAAATAGGAACGCATTGAAATGAAATTATGTATCACATTGCACTAAATTATAACATATATTAATTTTTGATTAAGCCATAACATATGTATTTTTAATATTTAAGAAAAACTTAGTCTAGAATTGATAACAAAGTGAAAAGCTAAATGTTTGTAAAACACTATTTTATTTTAAATTCCAATTATCCGCACCATAGTAATCATAATAAATATACATTCAGCAAAACTAATTATGCTAAAACTGAAGCTCATTTTATTGTCATATAAATAATTTTCATAACAAAGACTCATGATGCACGTGAAAACCATGTGAGTGGATTAATATCACAATGTAATTTTTTTTCTTATATATTATAAATTTAATGTAATAGTTCATTTCAGTTTTTTTTTAATGCATTAATCAACATTTTAAAAATTAACTGAATTATTTTCTACATGCTATTATTATAATATAAAAACAAATAATTTGATTGTATACCTATTTCGAAAACACTTGATAAAATTTCAACATTTTGTTTTATTCAAGGACCCAAACTTACAAATAGTTTGAAAACGGCTTGAATATTTTTATACCTCATGCCCATGGTGATGGATCACACATTATAATTGCTAATTTTAATGATGCGCTAATAATAGATGGTAATTAATGATATTATTATACACAAACACAAAAAATTGGATATCCGAATATTATAACATTCATTTAATACTATTGAAACATAATAAATATTACATAAAAGAAGTTATTATTTTGAAATTATAAATGTTTTTTTTTTTAGCAACTTTTATTTTGTTTTCCAATTTTACTTAACTGAACTAAATTTTATTAGTTTTATCAGATTACTATTTTGCTATTTTTAATTGCCTCTGTACTGTAGATATAAGTTTAATGTACATTATCACAGTCACACTACGTTTTCACAAATCATACAATGATTAAAAAAGTAATCACTATTTTATGTACATACATATCAAGTCATAGTTAGGTATAGTAATTCTAAAGGTTATCTCTAATTATTTTACAAATAATTAAGGTCAAGTATGGCAAGACAATTTGATTATATAATACGACAAGAAGTTGTAGGATCTCTACGGGCTATCTTTGTTTCTGTTAATGGTTGTTTCTCGCAAAATTTTCTAAATGCAAAAGAAGAACACCATTTAAATTTGTTCGTAGCTACTTGTTCAGATTGGTTGTCAAAATTAATAGGACAATTATCATCATTAGCGAGAGTTTTGTTTGAATTAGAATTGCATTTGTTTTTCTTGTCATCACAATTATTAGTTTCATCATCGGCAATTTCCTCAAACCAATCTTCGTCCGATGAACTATGATGGCTTTGATACCTTTGTAAAGGCATATTATTGAAACTAGGAATTGATTTGAGCCTGATACGTCTATTATGCTTCCAAGCTTTTTGCATGATCGTCGGAAATTTCCATTTGTGTGTTTTGCAAATGCAATTAGTTACGGGAAATATGCTTTTATGTGTTCCATGTTTGTCAGATATTTTTTTACGCAATAATCCACAAGTAAACGGCTTATTTGTTTTGCAATGACTTTCGGTATAATTTCGTGTTAAAGAAACATTGCCAAGTTTATTATCATCTGTGGATGTAGATGGTGCTGGAGGGATTTTAACTTCACCTAATACATCTATATCTGGTATAATTGTATCTACTACTGGAATACAACATTCATTTGAATCTACACATAAATGATCACCCAATAAAGCATGCAACGGATTTTGGGTTTCAGGAGGCACACGGTTAAGCTTACAAGCACAATCCACTCTGTCCACTATACCTGCATTGTTCTTAATGTCACATTTCAAGTATACAGGCTGAAAAACACAACAATTCACAAAATTTAAAAGTATCTTACATTAAATAAACATATAAAAAGTAGCATGTACAATAACTGTAATATAAACAATATTATTAGTAATAATAACAATATGAAAATTATATTTATTGAACTATGATTATTTTGTTTTTAATTCCGGTTAAAAGCTTTTCTAATTAGAATCAAAATATTGAAGGTTAATATTTTTAAGAGAATGTCAGGTGATGTCTTACAATTACATAACAAAATTATGTTCAGCAAAATTAATTTTATGTTATTAATTTTAATAATAGAGTGAATTAAACTTGAGAGTAAGAAAATCATCTGTACTTGTACGTCAGTTTTTTAATATTCTTAAATGAAATAATGTGATCACTTTAAATTGTTAAATTTTCCATGCTGTAGTATGCTGACTCTTAAAATAATCTTTATAATAGATAAATAACTTAGATGGTAAAATTCTTATTTTACCAAAAAATAAATAAAACCAAAGAATAAATAAAAATTGACAGATCATTTATTAATGAATCTAAGTATCTTTAAAAATTAAGTAATTTTAGTTGTGAAATTGTAGAACTTAGGAGATGTTGGCCTTAACAGTTACCAATATTGTAAATATTGTGTTAGTTTGAACAGTAATTATATTTTTTAAATACCTTATGATCTCCCATGCATTTTTTCTTTCCAATAAGATCATATTCCACTTCACCACAATTATCAACTTCAAATGCCTGGAAATAATAAGTAATGAAAAGGTTTATAATCATATTTAATACATTTTATCAATAATTCATTTATTTCATGTAATAACTTTGGTTGTAAGAATACATTTTTGGAGTAATTATGTTATTAGAGTCTTAGTACAATATGAAATAATATTATAATATATAGTATATAGAACCTTAAATTTTTTTTTTAAAATTTAGAAGCACTCCTTCTACGTAAAAAATAGAACTTGACTGACACGGGTGACATATGAAATGTATTTACAATAATATCAAATATTTATTTCTCAATTTAAAATTTAAAAAGTTATTTTGCATAATGGTATATTGTATAAGCTAACAGCATGACTTATAAGCTAATAATTATATCGTATAACATAGACACCATTTTTAGAATTACAATTTCATATACAGCTTGAATATAATAGTTACCTTTTCATTTATTAGAAGTTTAGCACCAGCGCTTAAAACTACCCTATCACACCAAGCTGGGCACCTTGTTTGCATATAATTCATTCCTTCATGTTCATTTTCTTCAAATGGATAACTTGGTTGAAAATTTATAGGAAATTCAAATAATTGATCTTCGAATGATTTTAATTCATGATCAAAATCTTTTAACTAGAAACAAATAAAAATAATATTTAATTGATATTAAAATAAAAAATTAGTTTAGCGCTGTGTGTAAGTGTGTCTCAAATTTAATATTATTTAACTTAAACTTAATTAAAAAAACATACATAGTTAATATTAAATTAATTTAAAGCTTATCATTTTTTTCTTCCTATTTGAACCAAAACATGATGGGCAATAGGTGATCAAGCATTACTTCCACTCAACCCAACCATTTTATACTAAATGGTATACTTATCAGTTATCGCTTTAGATTAATACTTATATATACATATTATATACTTCAATTTGTGAAAAAATAAATTACCCATGATCCACTTTTTGACATAAAAGTATTTTGATGGTCCAGATGTCGAAATTCTTTTTTCCTCAAAGTAAAAATAACCTAAAAACATATATACATCAAAATTACAATTAAAATTTTATGTAATATTTAAATTCATATTACATATATTTTCCATATATGTAATTTAATTATAAAGTCGACACTTACTTCATTTGAATCGTCTGTATACTGAAAAACTAAGTTATCTTTATCAACATCATCTTTTACCACGTCCAATCCCTCAACTATTTTCTGTAAAATAAAATGTTATACTTAAATTAACAATTTAAAATATATGCATAAGAGTTGTCTATTTTTCAATAAAGAATTTTACCATTATAACAGCTTTAGTGTCCGTGCGAAAATTAAAATCTCCAAATAAAAAAAATGGAGCAAATCCAGAATCATAATTACGAAACCTAAAATCATAAATTCATTAACAATAATATAAAAATAATCATTTATTTATAAATCAAGTATTACATAGTCTACGGTGAAAATAAAAAGGTAGAAAGTAAATAATCTCTCTGCTGTACAGTAGGAGTCAGTTGAGTGTATCTCGGCATTGAAAAGGCACCATAATTGATAAGATTTAATTTAAAGATAAATCACTATAAAAAATGCAAAACAATTCTGAGCCGTCTTACTTTTTAGTAACCAAACAACTATTTTATTATTAAATTAAAATTTTAACAAATTTTATCGCGGTACCGCATACCGAAACTATTTTAACCTCCCAAAAGTACTAATCGATTGAATTTTAGAAGAAGTCTCCATCAAAGTTGATGATCAGATCAGAGTATTTTTTCTACTATAAAGTGTTTGGACACAATTTTTTTTAAATTTTTGTAAAATCAGCTCATTTATTGTGATGCTTAGAACCTAAAATATAAATTTGATTACCTAAAAAATAATAATATTCACATTTTGATACATTGATGGATGACTGTTCACACAAACACTATACATTTCTTATGATTTGCTCATTAATGTGACTAATTTATATTAAAATATAAACCTACCCTTAACATATATATTACATGTGCCTCTTAGGTATAAAACGTATATCATGAAGAAAAAAAAAACTATTCACTTTTATTTTATAATAAATGTACTTACCGTTCTAACGTGTATTCAAGTGCTTTTTGTCTCATGACAGAATACACAGAAGAGTGCTGAAAATTAAAATATAATTACTAACGATAAAGACGAGAAAATATTTATCTATACAGGATCATAATAAAAAATGCTAAGCCAGCTATATGTTATGCAGTCAATGGAAGTTGAATAATATCATAAATAAATACTGTTCAATATTCATAGTATTTTATACATAAACAGTTTTTGTTTAATTGTTATATTAGACAAATTACTGAATGAAATATGTTTTTAATATATTATTAAAACTCAAGCAAAATTAACTTACAGATTGCATCGCAGTAAAATTTGAAGCATCGTGAAACAAATGAATATTTATGAGATCAAATACAGTACCATTTATCTTCCATCTAGTTCTTAAAAATCCTTTGCGAGACCATTTACACTAAAAATTAATGAAAAATAATAAAAGATTTAAACAATTCTACAAACTTTATTTTTAGACATGACACTAACTTCTGGAAAAAATTCTTGAGGAAATTTTGACTTTTCTTTTGTGGAAACATGTTCTATATTCCCAGAGTATGTGGTTTTTTCAGTGACAGGTAAAAACTCTTGTTCTAGAGTTTTTAAACATTTTATAGTACAAAAATAATGTTATGTAAATTAATTGTCAAATTAATATTTATTTTCCCACAGTATTTTAACAAATACATTTACTTACCATTAAAATCCCATAAAGATGCTTCTTTTATCGCTTCGTGTATAAAATAAAAGTTTCCTAAAGCCTAAAAAATAATAAAAATCATACATAAATAAATAACTAATAGGTAAAGTAGTAAAATAGAAAAATAATATTAATGCACTAAATTATATAATAAAGATAGAACTGTAATTATATATATATAGCGTGTGTTCACCAATATAGGGAACACTGAATTTCTCAGCCGGATTATATTGGTATAAATCAAATTTTTTTTACAAGCTAGTTGTTATAAATACAGATTTTCAGATAAATTTCAAATTTTAACCCTCTCGGTATGCGCATGCGCACTCCAATTTATTTATTTTACAATAGCAACTGGTATTTTTGATACCAAATTTGGATAGACTGAATTTTTTGAAGTCATTTTGACCGCTCAAGGTTAGGCAACCATGGCTCTAAAACCAAAATTGACTGAATGAGAGCCATTCAGCTTTTAATAAATCATACATTTTTACAATTCATTATAAAATGCATAAAACCATTTATAATTATTAATTATTGGTTACTTTTTGAATATTTTTACATATACAGTTGTAATAAATTTTAATTAAATAATTTTATATTCATATTATGTTAATCTTATTTATAACACGTATAAAAAAAAAATACGTAAAAATATTCAAAAAGTAACCAATTATAAATAATTATAAATGGTTTTATGCATTTTATAATGAATTGTAAAAATGTATTATTTATTAAAATTTGAATGGCTCTCATTCAGTCAATTATGGTTTTAGAGCCATGGTTAAATGGTCAAAATGACTTGATAAAATTCAGTTTATCCAAATCTGGTATTAAAAATACCGATAATACCGATTACTATTTAAAAAAAAATAAATTACATTAACATACCTAATAATATACTACAAAATACCTAACCGAGGGTTAAAATTTTAAATTTGTCTGAAAATGTGTATTTATAATATTTATATACTACTAGCTTGTAAAAAAATTTGATTTATTCAAACATAATCTGACCGAGAAATTCAGTGTTTCCTAAGTTGGTGAACACATGTGTTCACGTGTCATGGTTTATATATATAATTAAAATTATATTTAAAACAATAACTAAAATAACAGATTAGAAAATTAAATTAGAAAAATATAAATGTATAAATAATAGTAATTATGATTATAGCTTATGATGAAAAACTAGGCTTATCAATCTTGAGTAAGTATACATTTTTATGATGACAAATTAATTTTAATATATTAGATCTCACTTCTCTCTCCCTTGGTTCATGAAAGTAGCCCACTCAATCCCAATCCAACAGAAATTCTTAGATTTGAATATGAAACAATATGTATGTTCTAAATACTAAAAACTAATACAAAATAATGATAATTGATAAAATAAAAAAACCGAAAACCTTACCTAAGTACACATGATGTATATTTTAAGACTTGAGAAAAAATTAATCTTAAATTTTAAATAATATCATACATGTAGATATTGTAGTAATAATTTATTTGAGGCTCCGAAAACAAAAAATGTATAGTAGTTTAGTTGAACTGATTTATTTACATTCAAAATAACGAATAATGAGTTTCATTCGAAAACCGAAAATAAAAATATACCGTAACAATTATATTTGGCTAGTTACTGTAAAATTTTCAGCTGATGTGAATTCTTCATCAAGAAATACTTGAGCTCTGTTGAAGATCCTTAATTCTTTGCTTGACATCAACAAACTGCAATCAAATTAATTAATACTTTATTACAGATAACAGTATAGAATTTCACATTTTTAAATAAAAATAAAAAATCCACTAAGAAGCTTCCTGTACAATCAATACAGCTAATATCAAGAAATCTCAATTTCTGGTCACATTTTATAATGTAAGGGGTTTGTATAACAAAAACAAGACAACTACATTTCTGTCAAAAATTTATTTGTGGCCATTTAATTCGAAAAAAATTGACGATTACAATAGAAGTTCAGTAATCCGGCCTTTTGATAATCTGGAATGTCCAGCACAATAAGATTATTCATTTTTTAATATAAGTAAAAAATTCAATAAGTAAAAATGTGTTTTAATATGAAATCCTATTAATACGTAACTTACTCTGGTTTAATATCTCTCGGATTCCCGAGATTCTACTATATATCTGTGTAAGAACAAGACAAATCCAATAACTTGTATAGGAGATAAATTTTAACTAGAGCTGCCTGGTTTATGAAAAGTTTTGAAAAATTGATTAGTCTCGTTTTTGCACGGACCCCTTTAATTTTGATCATTTATATTTTATATGGATAAATTGGATTTTGAAAATAACTAAAAATGCTTATTCAACATAACCATAATAATTTATTTAGGTACATACGTAAGTCTTGAACAAATTTTAATAATTAGTCATTGAAATTACTATTGATAATTTCAGTCATATTATCATTTTATTATTTTAAATACAAAAAATAAATATTAAAAACTCATATTTTAATGTATTAACTATAACTTTTATAATCATTATTAACCTATTATATTTGATGAAACAAATATAAAGAAGTAGTGTTGCTAAATACAAAATTATGTATAATAGAATATAATTTGTTCACTACACATAATGTTACCAAACAATTGAGCATTGTATAAATGAAAAGCTATAGAAAATGTAATTGTTATTTCATGCAAAAAACCATGATTCAACCTTATAATTAAGTTTTATTATACAAAATTATTAAAATTATTTTGAATTATAAACTAAATAACATGTATGTTAATGAGCTAATTGCGAACAAAAATAAATTTACATAAATTATGATTAATAATTAGGAGTCATCAAATGATTTTGCTAGTTAGAGAGTAAGTATAATATTACTATAGTATACAATATTGATGATACATGTTCGAGAGAATTTTTTTTTACCACTTGAAATTTAATTTGTAAAAAAAAAATCGGATGTTGTAAATTGTAAAACATTGAGCTGCTTGAAATAGTAAAATAAGTAGGTATAAAAATAAATGAATAAAATAGGCTTTTTCCTCCAATACAAAAAGAAACAGCAAATTTTTAACAAATCAAAGTAGATATTTAAATTTAAATTGTTATTTATCAAACTCAAACAAATAAATAAATAATTTATTAAATTATTAATTACCTAACAAAAAAATTGACGTGTTTCATACTTTCTTCATAATTTTTCCCACCAACCTCTTGACAATGCAATGCAATAAAATATGGATCCAATCTGCTCACAGTCTAGATTTTAAATAAATAATTTATTTATCAGTTAATAAGTCAACATTTACTAACTACCAATAATAATAACATAAGATTAGTCATTATATATTATTACCCGTATTTAAAAATACAATTTATTTTAAGACAAATATTTTAACTTACATTTAAAAATTCTTCAGTCCATATTTTTAACATCACACTTGGCTGAAAAATAATAAATTAGTCCATCAATAATACATTCATGTTTAATTAAGTTGAATTACAAATAAGTAATAATATGATGAACATACTAATAACTTGAGCAAATGTTTTAAGTTAGAAAAGGAGGAAAGTAGGTAAGAGGGAGTGTGTGTGAGAGAGTGGAGAAGGTCTGTCGACCAACATGACTAAATTAAAGTATATTATGCTATATTACTATCATATATTTGTATTGCTATTAATAACTAAAGCAATAATTTATATTTATGTTATTGATTTTAAACTATTGCCTATAGATAGTTTATTTAAAGGCAATAGCTCAAAAATCAAAATGAATCTAAATATTTTGAATATTCCTTCCCCCACACCAAAAAAAAAAAAAAAACAATATTAAAAAACACTCATGATTGTAAGAAATCAACATACGTTCGCTCCACTGGGTATCTAAAATTAGGAAGTTCCTGCACTGCTATTAGGTTAGGGGTCAATCCCCCCCCAACCCCTTTGTCCATTAATTTTGTGTCTATGCCCTACCGCGCGTATTACAGCCACAATTTATTTAAATGTATTACTATAGTTCTGACAACTCCATCCACGTAGCACAGGTATTTTATCATTTTTTATATTTTATAGGCACGCCACTGCCAAAGAAGGTTTCGACGAGTGTATTTTGTCGTCATCGAGAGGATACGTTACACTATACCGTCGTAATGGACGTATTAAATTTTGATTCAATGATAAACCATCGACACCGAAAACAATATTATTCCGGACGGGGACAGCGGTGAAACCACCGTCTATGCAACTATTTCTAAGCGTGTTTTATATAGTTATATATATTTGTATAACAATTAGTAGTACAATTGTATACAGTAAACCTATACGGTAAGCCGAACTATAGGCTGACAAAAACAACATCGCATTAATTATATCACAGACAATAGTGATCATTAAAATATTAAATCATACGTACACACGTTATTGTCATTAACTATTATAAATCAATACCGATGTTTGACGTGAATGCTGCAAGCAACAGAAACGTGTTGTTAGTAGCACAGCTTAAAATTACCTGACATTTTGGAAATATCATATGGATGACGGTATAAAAAAAAAAAAAGGTAAATATACGTAACGGCGAAATACAACAGGGGCGTCTCCAGACCTTTGTTTGTGAGGTGTGTGTGTGGGGGCAGGGGCGGCTTTTAAGGGGGGCATAGGGGCCATGGCCCCCAAGACATTTTACTCTTATTTACCAGATCCCTATTTTTTGTTTCATTAATATTAATATTTTTATATATTTGTTCATGTATTATATAAATAGTAAATACACTAATTATTTCTATATTATATTAAAACTTTCTGTCTAATTTGAATATAGCGTAAATTTATACATACAAAATAATACTGGCCCTCCTCCAAGCAAAGAACTAAAGCCGCCCCTTGTGGGGGGGGGCGAAATAATAACAAAATTAATATTTATTTACATGTTAAAACTAAAAGGCACAACTGCAGAGCATAAAACGATTGAGAATATTATACCTTTGTAACAACTCGATTGAGCATGAATATTTTATTGTACATCCATATTATATAATATATATATAATAGTTATAAATTATAATAATATATTATATTTTCTAAAAATTCTATGAATCTATGAATACGTGTTTATGATGACAATATATGAGCAAATTTGATATAATATTATAATTTCATGTAAAAAACAAAATGTCAAGTACTTTAATATAAATAGTAAAATTCACCAATAATAATTATTGTACTACGTAAGTCGGTCCACCTTATGGGGGGATGGAGGAGCGGTCACCGCCTTCGCTCCCCCCACAGGAACGCGCCCCTGAAGTACGACTAAAATACAGTATTCTGCAAATATTTAAATTTCTCGCGGTATTTAGTAATTTTTTTCTCCAATAATTGTAAGAAAAATATTGTGGAAGTTGGGTATTCATAAGTAACAACGAAACAATTTTGCTACAACAAACCACATAGATTTTCAGTAATGAAGAATAATATTGTTCTACTCCAAAATGTCATAAAAGATAGAAAAAAATTGATTTAGTATATAAGACCGGTATCGTATATATTTAAAACGATTTTTTTTTCATCTATTAAATTTCAATTGTTTCAACAAAATCTTTGTCGAAGCAATGTTTTATGTATATACATATAAATTATTTAATTAACTACATAATTAGGTAATAGAGTAAAAAAACAATTTATGAATGATTTTAATTTAGCAAATTGTACTTAAATCATGAGTTGATTTAAAACTCTAAAAGTGGTTCATTGTCGTGTTGTTCCTGTACGTAGAAAATTTTGTATTTGTATAGGGTTGGAGCTTACACTCTGCAGTATTCATTATTTAACTGAACTCGGAAAGTATCCACATAAAAATATAAACAATTTTAGCTGAGAGGATTCGATATAATGATTTTCTATCTTTGCCTAACACACACGCGCGGCATACGATTTTAAACTTTTTTTTGTTGCCACATGCACCAATTGATCTACAACAGGGTTCGGCGAGTAATTTCTATTGGAGTCCGGAAGATTAAAATAATAAATAAATGAGGTTCAGCGAAAAAAATGTTTGCCAAACCTTTATGTTTTTATAATAGTAATATGAAGAAAAAATGTTAAGGCATGTCAACGGTCCGGAGGCTTTCTGCGTTCCACGGTCCGGATTCGGACCGCGGTCCGCCTGCAGTTGCCGACCGTTGATCTAGAATGAAGATCGCTTCATATTCTAAAATTCGCTTCAAATTCTAAAAACAATTTGAATTTCTCGTCAAAACTACTCTTATTGATACCGACTTTACCACATTTTTTATACTATCCCCCGAAATTCCTAAATACTTAATATTAAAAAACTGGTATATTGAAATATTTGGAGGAGTTAGGTTAGGTTAGGTTAGGTTAGGTTAGGTTAGGTTAAAAAGTTAAAGGCTAAAGTTAAATCAAAAATAAAGAAAAATCGATCTCAATAAGTAGACTTGATGACAAATCCAAATTAATCTATTTTTTTTTTTTTAGAATTCTTAATATCGCTTCACTACCTATTAATTTGTATGTTTGAAAAAGAACATGTCTTTATCAAATGCTATGTTTTCCGTGGGATAGACAGAGACAGATGTATATATATTATATACCGATACCCACAAGGAAATAATACAAAAATAATTTTTCGTTACAATATAAGGTAAGTACATATAAATATTTGTTAGATCTTAGTAGGTCCCAGATGTTTACTGCATTTTTTTTTCTTTTATCAAATTTAATGGTAACCTGTGTACAGATTTAATTCATGTTCTACTGAATTAAATAATAAACTATTTTTATTTTGCATATTTTTGTACATTTTTATAAAAAAAACAATTCAAATTAACGAAATATACAATTAATTCTATAATTTGTATACTATATAAGTTTTATAGGTGGTACACTTCAATCTACTACACATTTACGCAAAATATATAATATATATTTATTATTGTGTTTGTTTGGGACGGACGACGGTACTTTATTAGATGCCTATAATGTATATTATAATAGAAAAATATAATTTTGTATACGGTGACGACCGGACAACGTATTAGTACGACTTAAATTGCCGTGTCGGTCAAAACGTGTATTATATGTAAATTTAAAAAAATTATTTTAAATTGTAGTAAAAAAATAATAAATGAAACAACTAGGTAATAAAAATTAAATATTTATGTTTTATGAAAAATAATGAATTTTTGTGCATACTTTGGTGGTTTTTTTTTACTAAAAATGAATATTTTATAAATTCTATTCCACCGAATTTAAAAAAGCTCGACTCCCTTTCGACCAAAATGTCCAAAATCGTACTCTTCTCTTATTTACAGCCAATTCACTTTTCAACAAAATTTAAAATAGGTCAATTCCCTTTTAAAATGTAGGAAATTATTCAAAATATAACAACATCTACATTAATATTATTTTTTGTGTTAATACGTCACAATATATATAATATATTGCATAAAAATAATAAAAAATTTAACGATTTTAATTAAATATTTTCAAATCAGTATATAGAGTATAGATAAGTTATGATGATTATTTAAATGAATACCAATGTAATTTACACATCTACTAATAAAAAAGGGTTTATGTAAAACTATTATTGGAATTTTTGGAACATTTATAAGTTCTAATATACCCACCAAAAAAAAGAAAAGAAAAAAAATAAGACAAGAATTTAAAACTTAAACATTCTTCGCTTTGTTTATAGAACACCTATTTATAATGATGGCTGTCAACTTCAGAGTACTTTTTTTTTTATTAGAAAAGAAAATATACAATCTGTAAATATATATACAATAAGTAATTTTGATGGTTTTTTTTTTTAACAAGGCTTGATGACGTGAGTGAAGAGGGTGCCCAGTGACACTACTTCAGCTTGATTAGATTGGTGGCCATTTAGTTAAAATGATTTTTTTTTTTTTTGACTAACTGATGGTAATTATTTTTAAGTGTTAAGTAGGTCGCGTGGCCATTTACGTTTGAGGCGGCGGATAGGGTTATCTGGGAGTGAGAAAGAAGAGAGGTTTGAGATGAGAGGGTTAGGATGATTAATAGTATTTTTATGAAATTTTTTGGTAGTGATTTGACGCTATTTCAGAGATAGTTGGAATTTTTAGATCCTTATGTTGAGTGCGATTGCTGACATACCAGGGAGAATTGGTTAAGAGTCGGAGATTGATGGATTGGAAGGCCTGGAATTTATTTAAGTTAGAGTTTTTAGAGGTTCCCCACATTTGTATGCCATAAGTCATTGCAGGTCGAATGATTTGTTTGTATATGAGAAGTTTATTGTTAAGAGAGAGGTTAGATCGCAGGAGCTGTCTGAATTTATGGAGTTTTAGATTCAGAGTACTTATGTCAAAAACATATATTTTTAATTAAAAAGTAATAATCAATTAAATATTATCCTATTTTGAAATGAGAATAGGTGCCTAATAATACTCATTGATATTTCACGAGGAATTTTAATAACTCAAAGCCAATAGTAAAATATTATTCGTATACGACATTATATTATATAATATAATATAATGTCGTACTTTATAAACATAAAATTATATAATATCTATTTCTTAACACTATTTTGTGGAGTTTAATATTCAGCGTTATATAACTGGCTACTATTGTTCAACCAGTATTCAGAGTTTAAAAATGAATAGTGTGTATATACCTATTATTATTGGTACGAGTTTAATAAAATATTTAAAATATACATTGCATGGAGGCATAAAGCAACATAATCATTATTAGTAGATAGGTACCAAAAAAAAAAATAGGTACCTATCAATCGGTTTTGTAATTTGTTCAATACGAATAGTCAAAAATACTAAAATAGTCAATACAAACGTCAATATAGGTACGTTTTACGTAACGCAACTGTAAAACGCTGTAGGAGTGGAAACGCCTCTCAAAATCTTGAATTTTTATATACACTAAAACATATCATACAAGACATAATATAATGTATAAAAGTACGATACACATAATCGTAATTTTTATAAATAATTTAACTTATTTAGTTCTATATACAGCGTAATAAAGCTGATTGATGTCCCAGTCCCCTTTCGAAATTAATCCTACACGTGTATATAACTACAGTAGACAGCTAGTAGGCCAATATGGGTTAAATTGAATTGTATATTGTAAAATTGTACGTGTCTCGTGTGGATGCGACAAACAATCCTTTTACACTAACAATACTTCAAAAAATTTAGATCATTGCAACTAACAATGAAATTCTAGAATCTACATATTATAGTTATTTAATTTTTCATGTTTTTTTTTTCATTACTACACATATTATTATATAGCTAATTTTCTATTAAAACGTAAATCTGTTTTAAGAATATTTTTACTTTTTCCATAAAAAAAAGCACCAAATTTAAATACACTATTTTTATATTAGCGAGTTAATATTAAAATATTAATATTTTAAAATTAAAACGTCTTTTTGAAATTTTTGTTTTGTATTTTTCTTAAAATAGATGTTTTTTGAAATCATTACTTATTTTTACAACTTTAAATTAATAATTAATGGAAATGGAAATTTTCGTTTTAAATTAAAAATTTTTAAAAGTTAAATACTTTTAGCTTATATAAAAAAACAATTTAACCAGGAAATTCGAAAAGTAACAAAGTTACACATAAAAGGTTTTTTAACTTGGGTTTTATCATTTTTATATGGCGTATACAGCATCAATACAAATACGACAGAAACTTCGTCGCACCTACGTTACCGTGTTAATAAGTTATAACTATCGACAGATTATTTTCATAACATACTTTAATCAAGGTGATAACAAAACAACTTTTAAAAACTATAATCAGTAAGCAACGTCATACTAAACATGTTTTGTACATAAACAGAAGTGCGTTACATATTATTAATAAATCCTATATAATAGCAGACAAACAAAGTCATTTTTAGCTATTACGCTATATTATCACTAAAAAATAATAAAATAATATTATACATTATTTTATTATTTTATTATTATATCTAACAATAACGGTCTATGACTAATATTATGCAGCTGTACTTACAGCCCCGGGAAGTGTAAAAAATGGCTTTCCAAATAGATATGGAATTAATTAATCGAAATTAATTTTTGTTGAGAAAATAACTCGAATGAACAATTCGATTTACCTCAATATATTCAATTATGGGTACGCGGCGCACCGCAGTGATAAAAATATAAAGTCACAATTCATAACTCGTCGTATGATGTGATAATTTTAAAGTTAATTCGTTCAGATATAATTTTTTACCACCACAAACGAAACCCTATGTTACGCTCTGTTATAAATTTACAACATATTATAACTTATTAATAAGGGAGCAAGTGTCATATGTCAAGTGTGTTATTATGCAACAGTATCGTAAAACACGATTTAAGCTGTATAGGTAATTGTATATATATATACGACACTGCGGCAGCTTACTTTAGAAATAATAACAACTATATAGATAATATTATACATGTATGTTTTATACAATAATAGGATTATATTTATTTTTGTCCTGAACTCGGTATACAAACACGCATGAAATAAAATATAAAAATTATACATTCAACATTTTAAACGTTATTATTATTTGAAAGCTCGTAAATTTTTTAAAATACAAGTCATTTCAAACTATTATATATGATTGATTTCACGTTTATTCCTATAATATACCCGACATGAAAACAATAACTGATTCTTTTATCTGAAAATTAGGTTTGCATAGCTTGTAGATAAGTAGCTTAAAATTAATCTCAATGCTTTGGAAATTTTCATTTATATGTACGTACATACTATACAGAAGTTATAATAATGAAAAGAGTTTTGTTTGTTTTTGTTTTCATTATTATTAACAAAAAATTTACACTCGGCGATTTAGGTCATTGGGATGAGAGGAGTACTATATTTTTTTTTAAAGGTATTGAGACAACGGAAAAGTGTACATTTTTATAATGTTTTTGGAGTCCTCCTAATATTCATAACGAAATGTTTCAAGTTCCTACAACAGAATTGACTTATTGCTGTTGAGTGTTGAGTATATTGACTATAAAAACCCTTGAGATTTTTAGGTTTCTGTCTGAACTTCGACGAATGTTCTATTATAGATTTTCAAGTCTTAGTTATTAACATTCGTAATATTAAAAACTTGACGGGTATATTTTTAACAGTAATACAATATTAAATGTTTGCTTATTTTGATAATTTTTTCCAACATTTTAACTTCGAACGGTTATGAAAAAAATGCTGTGCTTGATGTTTTTTTTTTTATTTATAAGAAACATATATTTGGGTTCTTGTATTATTTTCAAGTATTTTGGCCGGCCATAAGAATATTCAAAGAAAGAAATTAAAAATTAAAAATTAAAATTAAAATGCTTATAAATAGCTAGATTTAGAATAAATTATTTTGAAAACTTCATGGAGTATATAAAATGATTTTTAGGTAATAACGAAATGTTAAAAGTTTCTGTGGTTAATATTTATAATATTTGAATAAAAACCAAATACCAAAAATCGTTTGATGAAAAAATCACAATTTTATGTGTGAATATCGAATAATGTCAATATTTTTACTTTAAGACACGCATATAAAATTATTGTTCAACTATGCTAAATTTTTATTTATAATTTTTGTAAGAACATTTTATGAAGAATTTTATTTAAAATGTTTAATTTTTACCTCATAAGTCACAAACAACAATTTAACCGTACATAAAACGTAAAAAATAAACAAAGTTCAAATACCTATCTATAAATAGGTACCTAACCTACCGTTCAAAAAGCAGGAATATTATAAAAATAATAACATGGTTACTACTGTTTATAGTAAATAGTAAATACTTGTATGAATATTGCAAGGCTTTACGGTTATCTATTTTTGCATTACAATAAAGAAACAAATCTGATTTTGTCGAAAGTAAGTTTTGAGGAAATATCAAATATACCAGTCTTTCCTTAATTTTTTTCAAAAGTACCCGGAATCCTAGAGTATCGCAACTTAATCCAATTGGTTATCAGAACCGTACAATTGATTGTTGGAGATTTTTTTCAACTAGGTATAAAATATATACTAAAAAATAAAAACACACACAGTATTTTAAAATCTACCAACTTAGTCGTTACTCCGCCCAGAATCCAAAACAAACAAGCAGATTGATTATGGAATAAAAAAAGGAAAAAAAGGATAAATTTTTAGATAAATTAATAAGAGATTGCAGTTAATATAGCTTTTGTTAAATGTATTTAGATAAAACATTTATGTCCTTTTAAATGTATATTTTTTTTTATTATTATTACATTTAAACCCTCAATTTATTATTTATTAAGTACTCATTCAGAATGAAATTAATAATACTCTATTTATTATAATTCTCAAAAAAATATTCTGGAATATGTAATTTAAAATACATTGTGTCATTCAAAAAAATGAAAACGTTTGTAAAATGATAACGTCACAAAATGATATAAATATAACTTTTTTTTTTAAATAATATTATGACATTAAATAAAAAAAAAAAATATTTAAGTAGGTACTTAAACGTGTAAACTAGGCTTCACATTCTCAAGTCACAAGTCTCAAAACTATCAAGAGAAATTACGAACACTATAGGAATAGTATTTGACTCCAAACTTCCTCATTTAAAATACATTAAAAACTTAATATCCCAAATCTCAGCATAATTAAAATGATTACGCACACATAGTGGGGCGGTGACAACTCCTCCTTTCTAAAAAATCTCTATATATATATATAGAGTATAAAGTAGATCTAAAAAGATTTTCGAATAATGTTGTGGTCTACCATCTACAATTTTCACAAGGATTTTGTTTTCAAAGTCCTGCGCTTATAGTAACTATAAAATTTTCACTAACGATCGCGACTTCATCATCACAGTTTCCGTGCTAGAGCGTAATAATGTAAATCTATTATAGCATAACTATAATGTAACCTCAATCCTTAAATATAATATCTTGGCGGGAGTTCTATATTGACGAATATCTGTGAATCACGAATATTGTGCGTTATTGTAGAATATATTGAAAAAACAACGAATTTGTACGAATTATTATACGAAACGAATAGGCGCACGACGGTGATGTGTAACCTTTTATGATGGAAGTAACTATTCATCAATTTTCGAATAATTTTTTAGAGTAGGTAAAGATTACAGATAAACCGTTAATAAAATACTGTCAACTGTTTTAACCTACCTACATACATACATACACTTCATGATAATATTAATTGTATCCCTCGGAAGTCAAAGGACGAACGCGTTGCCACCGTCTTACAAACGCATTAACCACAAACTGTATATTGCATGTTCTAAATAATCCATTTAAACTCCGTCATGGCTAATATAAGAATGAATATTGACCTATTGTTAAATTCAGAAGTGCCTAAGAATATTATCAAATATTCTAGCGAATATCAAATATCATAGATTTTTGTTTGAAGTTTTTGATTTTAAGACGAGCGATCTGACCTATTAAAATTGTAAATTGTTTTTATAACTTCAAATGCTAATATCTCACTTTAAAATTAAAGTATAAAAAAAAAAACAATTAGAAATTCACTAAAAATCTCACTGGGATTTCCTACCTCGAAAACTTTTGATGATAGGTTGATTTTATCTATCGTTTGTATTACAATCGTAATGGAGAAAACGCGTGCAGGTGTATCATACTCCTAACGTAGCCAACATTATTAGTACCTATCATACTGGTTCTTGTGTCATTTTTAACTACAAAACGCTTCATCTCTTCAAAAGAAATTTGCAATGTGTGATTAATTAATATTAGATTATATTTGCTAGTGTAACAATTATTTTTACTTCGTGTTAAGTATTTAATTTAAGGTACCCACCATAGATTAATAATTAATCTTTATTTTACACCAAATACATAGTAGAATAGTACAATTGAATTGTACAACTGTACATAAACAGATATTCATGAAATTGAAATATTATTTTATAAAGCCGAGTACACAAAACAAATCAAAACAGGTGCAATAAAAAGTAATGGGTACTAACATTTTTTTTTCGTGTGTTTAAAAAAATATAATTTATTGATAATTGGCCACACACACTCGATCATAATTGTACCTATTTTTATTTTTATTTTTTTAATATTATTCAGTAATAAATTATACAATATACCAAAATAATAGGATCAAATTATATCATTATAATCATCATAGATTATTTCGACGAATATTTGACCCTTATTAAGCCCTTGATATTAAATTTCACTCTATCCACTATTTATGCTTTGATTTATTTTTAACAAGTATATCAATCTCTATTTTTAACTATGTAGAAATAATTATGATAGTTACTTCAGATAATTATAAAACACTAATAATCATAATGAAAAAAAAAATGAATTGTTCAATTATGAGAATATTAAGAGTAGGTACCTGCATTATACCCACATGTGTTGTCCTACAAGTGCGTAACATAACAAATTTTACGCTCAGAAGATCACGTTTAACTCCGTAAGTTTATAATTTAGAGTGAATAGACCTGTAATAAAATTTAAAAGTAACATTACTATCGAAGGATTCTTATAGGTTTTTTGTTATATTTTAAGTTCAAAGCGAGTTATGAGTATTTTAAAACTGTAAATTGTTTGTATATCTTAAAATGCTCATAACTCTCTTTAAAATTAAAATATAATAAAAATCCCATGAGCACCCTTTAATAACAATGTTACCTTTGATTTTTATAAAAGGTCAATTCACTCTAAATTTTAAATTACCAAAGCTACACGTGTTCTGCTGAGCTTAAAAATTGCCATGTTACGCACTTGTAAGACGGAGACAACAGAATATGCAGGTATCACGTCCTCTTAAACTAATAATTAAAATCTTTATTAAGAAATAATTATTTCATTATTGCAGTTTTGTTTATTATTTGAAAAGAAAATTTGGTTTAGTATATCGCTTTTTTCTATATATTATTCAAATAGGTCAAACAACTTTTAATAAATAAAATAATGTAAAATAAACAAAATTATCTGAACTTTCAAATATAAGTACTTGACCTTAAAAACATGTTTTAGTTGATAACTTTAAATCATCCTTAAAATCTCACTAGTATAGTAGATTACCATGTTATGGAATAATTAATTGTAAAAACTAATTAAAAATGTTTACTGGGTAAACCAGATGTAATTTACTGATGACTTCAGCGGTGTAGCAATCCGACCGCAAAGTGGGACAGTGCCTGGGCTTAATTGAGTTTTACAATAGTAGAGCTATAACAACTAAACTAGACCAACAGACTCAAAACTGGATATAAAACATGCATTATACAATATGTACCTATATAGTGAATGAATTGCAAAGCTAATGGAAGGCAAGTTAAAAGTCTTGAAAGGTGAAATCTAAATGTTTTTGGTTATGTTTAATATAGTTATTCCAACTCTTTTATTTTTTAATTTAATTGATCATACCTAATTTAGAATTTTCAAGAATAAAAAAGTAGAATTATTATCTGCACATTACTAATCATACATATTATAGTATATATCCTACATTATGAAATAATTTATTTTATTTAAAGGGTCAAAGGTAGACTTTAAGTTTGTACTAAATTGTGCAACAGAGAACAGTATGTCAATATACACCATTACAGCTTTTAATTAAAATATATCTAAATGTATTGTGTGTGTATTAATATTAGGTAATTTTTCAAGTGTTTATACATAGAACTTATACCTAATGTAGGTTACTATTTTAAAATACCTACTAACCATTGCAATGACAATTTGAATGAAGTATACACAGCTATGGACATAACTACATGAGAAACTTGAATTGATCGATTTGAGTTTGAGATAACTATATATCTTAGTAAGAATTTAAATCTTATCATTTAATAGAAAATATACAAGAGATGTGAAACAAAATAATTTTTGAATGAATGTCTTGAATTACAATAATTCGTCACCTGTTAGTCATTACTTTTCATGAAATTAGATTTTTGAAATATCTAAAACATGATGAATGGTATATTGTGTGCATTAATAAAAAAAAAAAATTAATTATAATTAAATTATAAAATAATGATCAGACCTATTCAGAATAAGAATATACCTATGCATACAATTGTGTAACAATATTACTCTTGTTTTGTAAATATAAAAAATAAAATACATAAATAAATATACAATATTTGAGCAAGAGAAATCTAATTCAGGATGTTATCAAAATTGATAACAATCCACTTTGATAACAATTTAAAATTATAATCTTCACTTTTTTAGTGAGATCTGAAGATTCAGATGAAAATGTATTAGTCATTGGTATGCATATAATATCTATATAATAATAGATTTTTAACATCAGTTTATGATTAAATGTTTTAGATACCTTCTCTATAAATTAATTAACCATCAACTATACTATAGGTGCTATTATACTACATGTACTGTACTATATATTAGTGGAAGCAAATAAAGTTAAAATATAACTCTATAATTCCAAATATTAACAAATCAGTGCAATAAAATAGCTTAGGACCTGACATCACGGTCAGTTATACATATTACATTTGTAAGTAAGGAAACAGGTTGTTGTTATTGGTTATTAATAAAAGAACCAATAATAATAAGTACTTTTTCTCTTTGTTCCAACTCGGTTTAATCACAAATGAAAAAGGTAGGCTTAGAACTCTAGATAATATGTTTCAGAAATTTTGGAATGTATATTTAGGTACGTCATGGTACTATTCAAGGTACTATTCAAAAAAATCTTTTAATCAAAATATTCAGAAGAGCGATGGAAGAGTGGCTGCAGGGCGATTATTATTTGTATTGCTTTTGACAGGATAATAATTATAATAATAATAATATCAACAATAGCATAGGGGTGTTGTACATGTACTCACATTTTCGAATATCGACCCAATGTTCGCAGTGACAAACAGAACGCGAGTGGAAGATTCGCAAGCCATGTCGGACCGGAATGGATGAGAAATATTGAGAATCAATCACACGATTTTTATTACTACGGAACGACAGCTAGAGCCGATCAACCGCGCACCGGAAGACCGTTTCCGACGACGGAGCGACTGCGTTTGACCGGAAAAACGACTCCGCGTCCGGTGCACATGCTCGCGCGGGGTCGTACAATATCGCTACCATAATAATGATAATAATAATAGTACGTATCCATTGTAATAATATTATAATTGCGATTACATTCGTAAAACACTCGCCCGCGAACGCCGTCGGAACACTTGAAAACAGCTAGTCGATTCCGCCACCGCAGCTACCACCTATACCATGATAATAATAAAATCATTATTATATTTTATTACAACAATAATAACACGCACAGACGTACTACAAAATTTTATTATTATTAACAGTATTATTATTTATTATTATTACTGCTGCTGCGACTGTTATTGATAAGGTGCATAATATTATAAACGACACGCCCACCCACGCTGACGTCAATGTGTCTCCCGCCGACACGCGCGCGTATTATTATCGCGACGATGCGCCCGTCAGCCGGCGCGTGCGCATTACACGGGTAGGCATTATACCTATAACGACGACAGTCGACAGTAACAATATGCCGACTGTGTGCGTATTCGTGGAACTCGAAAACGGTTTGTACGGAAAAATGCGTCGAAAACCGACGATTTGGAATACGGCCACGGGCAAAACAAATATTTGGCGAAAACTCGCGAGTGCGCCCCGCCGGTCCCCACTGCGCACTCTGACCGGCTGATCAAACAGCCGCAGACGTCCTGCAGACACGTTTTACTACGAATATTTTACGATTATTCTCCTCCCGTCCTCTCCGCGTCCGCGCACGCTCCTCCGCTATCGTTTTTCGCATTCGCTACAAGTAGCACCCACACCACGACGGTACTCAACGATCGTAATAAATCATCGATACGAAATTGATAAAATTCACCCAAATTAAATCGTAAAAAAAAAAAAAATAAAAGCCCATCGCCGAACGCCGTCCCAGATAGGTGACTAATCGTACACGCCGGCGCTCAACGTCCGAGGAGCCTACGGTTCGGGCGTCGTATGTTATTGTTGTTGTTGTTGTTGTTATTCACGACGATGCACTCGACCGCTGCGGTTTTCGTAAATACCGCGTGCATTATGTGCATTATTTCTACACTGGGCCGCGTGGAACCGACGACCGCGGTGATTACGAGAGATGTGAACGAAACGGAAATGTTCTACCACGAAATTCGCCCGGAACTCTTTAACTGGACCAACGGTATTTTGGTGTTCGATTCGAACAGTTCGAATAGGTACCGCCATATAGCTTCTCTTTCAGACAGTTTTGTGCTTGATTTTCGAACAATCTAGGAGCAGACTCCAGGTTCGTGTTCACGCCGTCCTTACAAAACTACCCAGACTTGCTACATTGGATATATTACAAATTCGACGACAAAAATAGACACGGATACTTGTATGGAACACCGCCCACGGACTCGTTGGACCGAAAAATCCTAGTAAAGAAAACTAAATTAAATAATGTTATTCTCGCAGCTATTGGTACAGGTATAATGGTATTAGTGGACAATAATTTCCCTACGGCCATTTTCGGCATAGTAAGACATTTTCCACCCATATTTTTATTTCGATATACCTATATTATTAATTAGTAGGTACATAATATTAATGTAATAAAATGTATACAATTCTTATTTTTATTTTTATTTTTTTTGCTTAATTCATTTAATTATTTACGTTTTCACGTGATTTGAATTGATATAATTCAATGTTAACATGTAAAGATGTTATCCTAATAGTCTGGACCAGCGGTTCCCAAATTTTTTCTCTGCCGGACCACTTTGAGAAAATAAAAACGATCGCGAACTAATCTTAAAAAAAAAAAGGGATTAATCTTAATTGCTTTTCAACGATAACTATTTCGACAATATAACAATTATCCAGTATTTTTCATGTAATACGAAAATATGACATCAGCATTTTCGTTTTACTTATTTATTATTTTTATTGTAATTATTTATTTTACTTTTTGTATTTTTAATTTACGATCGCGGACCCCCTCCGATGTACATGCGGACTACAGTTTGGGGAACATGGTCTTGATGGGAGTTTTGGATAAAAAAAACCTTTACATGACTATTAAACGTTGCAAAAATGTCATCTTATAATTCTAAGCAATTGATGGTACCTATACACATAATAATATAGTAATACAGACCATAAAATACTAAAATAATTGCAATGGGTTTTCGGCTTTTGCAAAATATATTGCGATTATTATAATACACGTTTTAAAAAGTTTTACAATATTAGGAGGGGGGGAGAATGTCCTATTTCAAAAATAGCCTTGGGGGGATATGTCCGCCGTTCAGGTATATCATCTGTAAATCGGAACAAATAACAGTGATTATTTAGTTAGAACAATCAGAAACGTGCATAATTTCTAAGAAAAGGTTTTATTGATAATAATAGTGTTAGCACGCTATTTTTAATTAAAGTTTTTAATATTTCATATTACCAAGCATTATTTTTGTCATCTTCGTGTTTGTTGCAGGAACAACCATAAACTTTTGATATTCAAACAACGGCCTGTTGTATTTCATTTTTTTAGAATTTGATGTAGTCGTACACAGGGCCGTATTTAGGGGGGGAGCTACAGGGTACTGTTGCCCCGGGCGGCTTAGTAGGAGAGGGCGGCTATTTTTTTTATAATTCAAATTTGTATTTTGTATAATGATTAATGAGGCGTATTTATTTTTTTTGCCTCTTATTGGTGTCAAATTCCTAAATACGGCTCCGGTCGTACAGGATGCTTCTTAAAATTTTTTAGTGTACACACTTAATTGACCGTCGTATAACAGTGTATGATAGTAGCTATTTTACAATTATCATAGTTCGTAGTTTAAACGAGTGAAACAGGAAACGACCTATTTTCCGGTACACGAATTAAATAAAAATATATTGTTTGCCAAGATTTCCCGCAACAGCAATGAGACATGCCTTCATATTGGTGTTATTTTCATCACGAATCATTTCTTACAAAATTATCGATTTCTCTCGTTCTGCATTCTTATATTGGCGGAGACGAACTGTGAACTTCCACCGTATTTGTTAAGCTATATATTCCTTCACAATAACAATGGGTATTTCGTTTTATTACATTTGTATTTTTGTTTGTCATTATTTTAGTTGGACATTATTGGATTAAACAAAAAAACATACCAGATCGAGACACAAGTCATCCAATTAAACATCCTTGAAAAATCTGGTAAGTGTTAATGATGAATTGCGCAAAGTAATTAAGTTTGTTTTTTTTTTTTTTTAGACTATTGATATTAATATAATTACACGAATAAGTATTTCTTTCACAGAATATGCCACGAATGAAGTAAGATTTAAGATTAATAACTTGAATGTGGAAGACATGTTTCACGAAGAACGCATACCATACTTGTTGGATATATTCAGACAAAATTTATGGCTGGGCAGTAAAGAGAACCTGTACGTTACGTTTCTAGCATCAGCTAGTGATCTGGGACAACGATTACCACTAGACCCAAACGATACAGAGGGGTAGGTACAATATACCAACTGCTAAATTGTTATTTTAATTGAGGAAAATGTCGAATGTTTAATTTTTCTAATGAGCACTCAAATAATGTATATGTCCATCAGCGTTATTGTCAATTTGGGAAGCTCATCGAATTTTTCAACAATGCTATATGATCTTCAGAAAGAAATTAGTCCGTTGCAAAAAATGAATAAATGTCCCAAGGATTTTAAAAGAACGAGTGTTGAACGTTATTTTCGAGCTAATGGTTTCAATTTGGACTGGTGCAGTTTCAAACTTGTACGTAAAATAAAATAATTATATATATATTTTTTTTTTTTTTTAAGCAGAAAATAAACACCAAGTTTATGAAATAAATTAATACTCAATGCATAAAATGCATTATTCAATATCCATTTAATTAAGAGAATCATTGGCAGACAGTTATTTCAGCCAAAACATACCAATCTCTTGTCCATCATATCATTCTGATTCACCTAGCTAATCTAATCCAACTTTTTTAACAGATTTGACTTTGTTTTATGCAGGGCGATACTTTTATCGATGAACAGCCATTATTTAAAAAAACTTTTAGATACTTGCTTCTCTACAATCATACAACATTTAAATTTTTTTCACCCTAATGTTTAATAGTAGAAAAATTATTAACTTTCGATTTTTAAATGACAATCTATGTTAATAATTGAATAAATTAATAAATCTATTTTCATTAATTTTCTCGTTAAAAACTTTTCAACTTTCAAAAATCCATTGGCAATTTATATAGCTGCTCAAAGATGGGTGGTTTTTGGTGTTATACATACGTACTACACAATCAGCACAGTCACTTCCGGTGAAACGTCATTGCGCCCGTCCTACATTTTTACATGCCAATAATGCAACACGATCAGATATAGTACCATTTACACACCAAAAACCACCCAACTTAGAGCAGTTATATATCACCGACAGATCAACGAAAAATTAAAATTAAAAAAAAAAAAAAAAATAGCTATAAAAGTTGTTTACATTTTTAATATCGGTTCCAGTTTGAAAATCAAAAGTTGATAGAGGTTTACCTAACAAATATAAGAGTGAAAATATTAAAACTTTACAAACATCTAGAAAAGAGACTAAAAAAATAAAAATATTTGGAAAAATATCAACTTTTTGATATAATAAGTGTTCAACGATAAATTAATCACCCCATATTATCTGCTTGAGATTGGTTAGTGACTGTCAGTGTAGTGTTATAACATTATACAACTTATCCCAGTCCCTAATTTAATTTGATGTGAAATTATTAAAACATTTGATTCAATCATGGAATCAGGATAAATCAATAAAAAATTTCCGAGTTGATTGTAAAATTTTCTTCACTTTAGGTAGAGTTGCCTATCATAAACAAGAATCAGACTATGAATGTTCAAGACAAATTACCTAGCACAAAACAAGCTGAAGAAAACGTTTGGGAATTAATGGAATCTCTACAATACACTCAGTCCATGCATACAGATGCTTCAAAATTTATTATTACATTATTTATTTTTGTAATTTTTTTAATTGGAATAACCTTTAGTATTGGTGTATGTAGATGGCATAAAAAAAAAGATATTTTCTTGAAAAAATAAAACAACATTTATATTATTTGAATTGTTTTATTTATTAATAGACATACTCTTAAATATATTTAACACACTTGATTTGTTATATATTTGACACTCTCTCAGTATGTCAATTTTAAATTGATTTTAAACATTGTCCAGATTACAAAGTTAATTTGAGTAAATAAAACATTAAAAAGTTTAAAAACTTGAATATTATATGTTTTTACAAATTAATTGAACTTAACCCACATAATATTAATCAATGTAGTTTATTGTTTAGTAATAGTAGATTAGGTTTTTATTTGTTTTGTTCCCTAATAATTCTTTACAATAAAAATAAGTAAGTTGTTCTAAATAAATGAACATATGTACTTATGTAAGTTAAGAACAATATAATTTCAAAAACTAATTATCAAACTAAAGTATTAAATTTGAGATAATAGTGCTTAAATTTTTCAAGGAAAGGTTAACATCAAAAACGCTTTGATAAAACTTTCTATACAATTTTAACTAGAAAATATGTTAATATTAAAGCACAAAAAAGAAGAATAAAATAAAGAGAAAATGGAAGTTAAAATAATCGTTATACCATTTACAAAATAGATTATCAGTTGTTTAAAGATTTAAAATAAGAATGATTTTTTTTTTTTTAAGTAAATTAATCAAAGGAAAGTCAAAATTTTACTTATGAAAATTGGCATTCAGTAACAATAAGTGTCTGAGTTTGAGCAGTTTCAATACCATTTGGCTTGATACGCACATTTTGTAATGATCCCATGACGTCATCTTTACCCAGATTAGAAGAATTACTGTAACGTAAAAATGCAAAACCTCTAGGACCTCTCCAAGTAATATGCCTAAAAAATGGTATAATGTTATCTTAAATATTTACAGTTTATGATAATATATTAATTGTACATACAGTGGTTTAACTCCACGTTCCATTAAAGCAGCCTTCAAATCACGCACTCTAACATTATTTGCAATATTTCCAACTTTGAGTACAAATTCATCACCACTAGAAGATCTTGAATAATTTGGTTTTTCATTTGAGTTGTAGTAACCATATTGGTTGTTGTTGTTATTGTTATAATGAGGTCTTGATTCTTGAACATAGTCTCTCTGATAACATTTCAAAAAAATTAATTAAGAGTTTATTCTTATTATTCAAAAATAAAATGTATAAATGCTATACCTCATCTGATTGTGATGTCATTCCATTTCGATATTGTGGTGGACGGAAAACTCTAGAATTGGTGTAATTATCTTGACGAGTTGCAGAACCCTTAGAATAGCTGTTACGACGAGAAATAACTCCATCATAAAAACTATTTTGACGAGACAATGGATCATTGGAGTAACTGTTATGACGAATGCCATGATGATTGATTCCACCATTTTGACGTGTATCTGGTCCATTAAAGTTATGGCGTACCATAGGGCCGTTGAAATATCTAGTGGGACGAACAGTTGGACCATTCGAATATCTATTTTGTTGCATAACATCTGACCTATTCGAATCATGATGATGCGTTCTGCTATTTGACCT